>NW_027155536.1:329-18251 GCF_002600585.1 Cystoisospora suis | reverse complement strand
AACTTGCTCTTTGTCTATCCTCTTCCTCTTCTTCCTCTTCCTCTTCTTCTTCCTCTTCTTCTTCTTCCTCCTCTTCTTCTTCTTCATGGTCTTGGATTTAGTAGAGTTCTACAGAAAAGGAAGAAGATGCAATCGACAAGAAAGCAGGAAAGAAAGAAAGAAAAGGGTGAGAAGAATCTCTTCAGAAAATGTTTGAGAGAGAATGAGTCTAAATCCCCAAGTGTCTGACATACAGCAGAAGATTTAAAATGCATGCGCATGCAGAGAGACAGAGAGGGAGAGATAGAGATGTAGACTACTACGCTAGGTGTCTGTAGGGAGGGGCTTCTCATCTGATCGTCGTCTTTTTCTCAGTCTTCTCATCTTCTCGAACTCTCTCGGAAGAGACAAGAAGAAAAAGAAGAAAGAAGACTCGTAGGAAAGAAGAAAACAAATGAAGATCTAATTCAAGACACTTTTCCAACATGAATAAGCAAACAAAGCCCTACGCAAGAGAGAGTAAGAGAAAAGAAAGAGTGAGACAGAGTGAGAGAAAAAGAGAGAAAGGTAGTTCAAATGCATGGGCGGCGAGGAGAAGAGAAAGAAGAAGAGGAACAAGAAACGGATTCCTCGTCTTCAAGCAGATCTCCACGATGATGGAAGACCACCACTCTTCCTCTCATAGACAAATCTTCAACTCTATCTATTTATCTATCTTTATTCTGTCTGTGTATCTTTGACCTCTCTGTGTATTTATGTGTAGGTTTGTCTGTCCCTCCCTCTCTATGTAATTCTTACCTACGTGTCTCTACGTCACCAGCAACGGCATATAGATATCTAGACAAATGCATGCGTATAGGTATATATATAGATATTTACATGAGTATATAGAGATCTCTTTCTCCTTGATTTGCTTTCTTCTCTTTGAGGAAGAAGAGAAGAAAGAAACGCGAGAGAGAGAAAGAACGAGAAAGAAAGAAAGAAGAGACGAGAAGACATGACAGACAGCATACACTTGGCCGATCCATGCATGCACCCCTTCCTCTCCTCATTCTTCTCTTCTTTCCTTCTTTCTTTCCTTCGTTCTTCTTTGCCGTCCCTTACGTTGAAGTGTATGTAGCTGAGGCAGGTGCTGTCTCTCTTCGAACAGCCACTGACGCACGAGACTGTAGAGAGGCGACGAGTGCTTTCCTTCTCTCTTCAACTTCTCCAACCTAAACTCACAAAGCAAAAAGACCAGCAATCCGAAAAAGAAAAAGAAAGAAAGAAAGAAAAAGTGGGAAGAAAAAGTGAAGGAAGAAAGAAACACATTAACGTGAAGGGCACAGTTCACTTCTTCTGTCAAGACGGACTCGAGACACCCGATCCGACGTAGATTGATTGATCGGTATTAAAGGAGAGAGAGATAGATACACACCTAGATAGAGATATGCATATATCTGGAGATGTATGTACAGATGTGTGTTTGAGGATAGATATGTCATGATATAGACTACGTTTTGCCCGGAGTTCTGTTCGTCTCTCATCTCTCTGTATGTACACCCCGACACTCCACACTACTCCACACAATAGAAGAGCAAAGCAAAACAAACATATACACGTGTGAATATAGATGTAGACGACACATGTAGAGATGACAGATGTATATAGGTGAGGATACATATAGACGCACCTACACGATACACACATACATTCAAACGCTCGCATACACTATCTTTATCTATCTTTAATCTCTCCATCTATCGAATGAACGGCTACTGTCCTTCCTTATCTCGCATGACTATGATGGATTCTTTAGAACCTCCCCGTCTACATGTGTTGTTGTCGTCTCTCTCTTCTTCTTTTCTTTCTTTTCTCTTTTTAGAGCTGCTTACTGTTGTATTTCATGGAGTTGCTTGAAGAGCCTGACGCGGCCTGTTTTGAGGTAGAGAAGGTGCGTGGCCCAGAGGTCGAGTCCGTCAAAGATGTGAGTGGAGTAGATCACTGTCGCCCCTAGATCCACAGACTCATGCAGCAACAACCTACACATACCCAAAAAGAAAAAAGGAAGCGATTAGGCTGGAGGAAAGAAAGAAAGAGAAAGGATAAGATGAAGAAGAATGAAGAGATGGAGACAGATTAGAGAGAGATCAGAAGACAGAAGAAAAGCGAGGAGAAAGAACACAAATGAGATGAGGAGAGGAACAAAGGGATATGAAGCAGATCGAGGAAGGGCAAAAAAGCCATCTGTTGAAGAGTCTAGCTGGTGGCTATGAAGGGAGTGTCTATGCCGATTCTTCGCATGACCATCAGAAAAAGAGAAGAAGAGAAAAGGAGAAGAAAAGTCACACCCCAAGGAGATCGAAAGAAATCGAAGAAGAAAGAGAGAAGAAGTTCTCTCGGGGAAACGAAAAGAGAGCCAGTGGATGGACGAAGAAGTGAGGAACTGCTCCTGTTTTCGAAGCATAGAAAACCTATGAAAGTAATGCCGACCATGCGTCATTTTTCCTTCATTCAGGTGTATATACACCTCAGTTTGACTGCTCCTCTTCTTCCGCACTCCTCATACCAACCCACGATGGATGAATGAATGGTACCTACTACACATTCTTGTCTATCAACAGAAGAAACAAGCCCGCTACTCTCTATGCAATGAACACCCCCTCTCTCTAGATATATAGACATATATATAGAGAGAGAGACAGAGAGAGATCGCCATGTTACGTACCTCGACATACACACATACATGTATGTATATATATGGATATAGATATACAAATATATAGAGAGAGATGGAGCTCTAGACAGACGTCCTTCATTCTTATCTCTCTCTCTCTCTCTCTCGATAGAGAAGGTTTCCCACCTAAGGAGCTTACCCAGCACCAACATGTACTACTGACATGCGGCTATACATATCGAGAGAGAGAGACAGGCACAGATAGATCTAGATAGATATAAGCATGTCTATAGAGAGCTGACTATGCAAACTCTGGTCTCTCTCTTTCTTTTCTGTCTTTCATTTGCGTCTACCGTTGATCCCTCTATCTCTTCTCTTTCTCTGCATGTATCTCTTCGTAGATAAATTCTTTCTTTCTATCTCTCGAGATGATCGCATCTTTTCTCTCTCCTAGTATTCCCGTATGTTTCTTTCTTCTTCTTCTTCTCTCTTGTTTGTCTTTTCACCCTTACCTGAGAAGCCCTTCTCTCGATACCAGATCAAGATCGCTTGTCGCTTCATCTAGAATGTAGATTTTCTTTCGTTCACAGAGAGCAGCTAAGAGTTGACACCTCCTTCTCTCTCCGTCGCTAATTCTGGCAATTCTCCACCTGACATCCACCCCCAGTAAAATAACTAGTCTCCTCACACGATTCACTAGACACTCCTCCTCTTCCTCTTCTTCTCCTCCTCCTTCTTTTTGACCGTCTCTTCCTCTTCTTCTTCTTCTTGAGAAATGCTTCGCATCACCTTCTTCTTCTGGTATCTGTCTCGTCTCCTTTTCTTTTCTTGGGGGAGGGGCGTGTCCGTTGAGAAGGAGACCGTCGCTCGCACAGGAGGAAGAAGAGAAAGAGGAATGCGGATGGATGAAAGAAGAAGAACAGCAAGGAGAAGGAGAATATAAACCTGACCCATGAAAGAGATGAACATAAGACGAGGAAGAAGAAGGAGAAGAAGAAGGAGAAGAAGAGGGAGAAGGAGAAGAAGAAGCGAGGACTGTTCGTATATGTTCCTCAATTACAGGCCCAATGAGATCATAGAGAGGAACATCGAGTGAAAAGTCTGATCGTGCATGCAACAAAGGAATAAAACACAAAGCAGAAGAAAAGAAGAGAAAGAAGAGAAAATGCAGGAAAGGAAAGACGACAGATATAAGAAGAGAGAGAGATGTGGATGAACGAGAGAATGAGAAAGAGGGTGAAGAAGTTGAAAGAGAAAGAAAGTTCAAGTGAATGAAGACATGTACATTGGGAAGAAAGAGAGTTAGGAAGGATAAAAGAAGAAGAAAGAAAAAGCGTCTTTCGAATTAAATCAGGAGGTTATTTAGAGGATGATTGATCGATTGAGAGAGAAACAAGAGGATCTCTGCATGCATTCTCCTTTTCCGAAAAATAAAGAAATGAAAACTAAATCACAGCCCAGATCGTCAGCATGCAAACTACGCAGTGTACATACACCTGAGAAGACGAGTCAACAAAACAGATACACAGGCTAAAGACAGGTTGGAGATAGATAGAAAATACATATGAAAGATATATACGCTAAAGATAGAGAGACACATAGATTAAAGATAGATTGGAGATAGATAAAGATAGACAGGTCGATTAAAGATATATAGATAGATAAATAGATTAAAGATAGATAGATTGAAGATAGATAGATGAATAGATAAGGATAGATGTAGAGCGGGTGGGTATCTATTGCGTACCTCCTTTCCACCATTCGCTGAGACAGGCGACTTCTCTGCCTAAAGTGACGTCGTGGAATCCAGGCCTTCCCAACACAAAGACCTTCCCTTCTGGAATTAGCTAGACACAGCACAAAAAGAAAAATAAAGGAGATAGTAGAAAGAAAAGGGGGGGATGAATCCATACTATATCGATAGATTTAAGATAGATAGATCTAAACTACGCATGTATGGACAAGACTGAAACTCCCATGAGTCACATCTCTCGCCCTGTCTCTCTAGATCTATCTACATATCTATCTATACATGTATATATATGTATATGTAGGTATATGTATATGTATGTGTATGCAGGTATATGTATATGTATGTGTATGCAGGTATATGTATATATATGTATATGTAGGTATATGTACGTGTACATGAAGAAATAAATCTATAAATCGATTCTAACGAGGCAGAAGTAGAAGGGAGTAAACGGACAGAGTCTGCGGTGTCTATACACCCCAGGACAGAGAGAGGAGTCACGATATTCCTACACGCCCCTCTTAACGTTCAGAACCCGAGAGAAAGACCTGCCATAGAAATAGCAAAAGAAGAAGAGTATGTATTCTTCACACTAATAGCCAGGAGAATCTCTTAATGCATACATACACATCGAAATAGACGAGATATATACATAGATGTAGACCAAGAATACAGCTATAAATGTAAATCTTTATGAATGGAGTAAGCCATCCATCATTATCTTCATTGAAAAGAAAAGGAAGAAGGTCCCTTCATTCGTCGAGACAGGTCTGTAGAAACGCGCGCGTGAAGTCTCGTGGGGAATTTCTGGTCGCAGAGCCACTCCGTCACAGCACATATAGACACACATGTACACACATACATCTATGCACATACATATATCTATATGTATGTGCATATATACATATATAGATATATATAAATATATATAAATATGTATATATATATATACATATGTATATACAAGCAATGCTTTGCATACAAAATCTCTACACATAGCTTCAGACACTCTCTACTCTTGATCTTAATCTTCTTCTTCTTCTATGAGTCTGACCCTTCATCTTTCCCTTCTTCTACTTCTTCTCTTCCTTTCTATCTACTCCTTCTTTTCTTTCTCCCCCCACATGCTCTTAAAATGTCTCATGTACGCAAACACAGCCACAGTCTACACGCGCTATACATCCATCCCTATACACACGTATACACATGTATATATGTATCTATACCAATGCATGCATATATATATATATATAGTATTTATGTATAGGCATGTTCGTATACCATTTTTCCTCCGAGTATATTGAGTAGAGTGCTTTTGCCTGCTCCGTTACTCCCCACGACGACCACACGTGCGCCACAAGGAATCTCTAAAGAAATCTTCTTCAACTGATACTCGTCCTGCGACTCTTCTTCCTCTTCCTCTTCTTTGTTCTCTCCTTCTTCTCTCCTTGTCCTCTCTTCTTCTTCTTCTCTTCTTCTTTGAGAGAAGCCCGCGGCGATTTCCGCAGTGGCGAGAGAATCTAGAAATTCCGTACTTAAGCTCATTCCACTTGGAGGCTCTATATGGTAAAGAGGAAGCCTACTCGAATCCTCCTCTTCTTCTTCCTCTTCTTTTTCATTTTCATCTTCTTTTCTTCTGCTTCTCCTTCTGGAGACGTTGGAATAAGCAGCGGCGCTTGAAGAGCCTTCAGGAGACTGCTGCGACTGCTCCTCCTGGTGCGAAGAAGAAGAAGAGACGATGCGTGTAGAGATGCGATTTCTAAAAGGATTGTGGTATGAATAGCTCAAGCCAAGACACTCTATGACAGGGGAAGGAGGTGGAAGAGAATGAGAAGGATCGGAAGAGGAAGAAGAAGAAGAGGAAGAAGATAAGGATGAAGCGGTCGGAAGTGGCATTTCGAGAGAAGAGAGAAATGGGGGTGTAGATGGGAGGAGAAAAAAAAAAGAATGAAGGGATAGAGAAGAGAAAGGACTACTTTGGAGGAAGAGAGTGATCGACGGGGGAAAAAGGGAGAGAGAGAAAGACAAGGAAAGAAGAAGGCGGGGAGAAGAAGAAAAGAAAAGAGAGAGGGGTGCTGTTTGAGAGAGAACGAAGAAAGAAAGGACGCAAGATAGATTGGCGAGTTGCTAAGAAAGAGAAAAATAGAAAGAGAAAAAGAAAGAAGGAAAAGAAGAAGGAGGAAGAACCATATTCTAAATGAAAAAGAGTACGAAAAGGAAGAAGAAGAAGAAAGATGTATCTATCTATCTATCTATCTCTCGATCCATCTATATCTAAGGAGCTTCTCCGGTCTGACTATCAAGACAAGGAAGAGAAAAGGAAGCATCTGTAACGACAGTCTCTCTCTCTCTCTCTATGCTCTTTTCTTCTCCTTCTTCTTTCTCTCTTCTTCTCCTTTTCTTCTTTTTCTCTCCTTACTAAGAAATGAAGAAGAGAAAGGAGAAACCTTCATCTGCCCTTGCGAAAGCAGTCCAAAAAGCAAAGAGAGAGAGAGTATTGATTGACCTACCTATCTATCTATCTGTCGAAATCTCTTTAGTTCAAGGAATAAAAGAAAGAAAGAAGAAAGTAAAAGCGAAAAGAAAGAAAGAAAGAATGGAGGAATATGACCTGACGGGAAGTTATTTCCTCCTTCTTCTTTACTCTCTCCTTTTCTCTTCCTTTCTCTTTCTTCTTCCGTCAAATCAGAGCTAAAAGAAAGAAAGAAAGAGAGAATCCACACAAAAGAAAGAATGAAAGAATTGGAGGAAGAGACAAAAGAAACACCTTCAAAAAGAATGAATGATGGATGATAGAGAGATAGAGAGATGAATGATTGAATGGGAGCTCTCTCTCTCTGTCTCTCTCAGTTCTTTCTTCTCTTTCGTCTTTTCTTTTTGGACTAGTGCAACGCTCCCCAGCACCGCGACAAGGCGATCGGCAGGAGGAGGAAGAAGAAGAACGACAAGGACAAAGAAAAGCAAGAAAAGAAGAAGAAGAAGGCAAAGAAAAGAGAAGAGAGGTTAAGAAGAAAAAGGGTACCTAGACTATCTATCTATCTATACCTACCTTTGTATCTTTCTTTCTCTCTTTCTTCATCTATTTATCTATGTGTCTATCTTTCTATTTCTCTCTGTCTAGATATTTCATTTTTCATCTTTCTTTTTCTCTCCTTATCTTCTGCAGCTTTATCTGCTGCTGTTTCTTCTTCGTTGTATGGAGTGGATCTTCTCTCTCGATCAAACTCTTTCAATAGTCTCTCATCGTCTTGTTTAGAAGAAAGGAGACAAAACGGAAGATCTTTCTTCTTCTTCTCTTCTTCTTCACCAGGAGGGAGAAAAGAAAAGAGGAGAAAGTCAAAAATCTGCTTTGTGCCTCATAACGTAAAGAAGGTCGACATCTTGTAGGAGACGTTTGGCTCTTGTCAAGTGTATGTACACACTCAGCCATGGAGTAAAGAAAGAGAAGAAAAAAGAGAAGGAGAAAGAATGCCTTTCTTTCTTTTCTTCTGGATCAAGTACATCAAGCGTCAGCAGAAGTCAGAAAGATCAAAGAAGAAAGACAGAGAAAGAAAGAAAGGTTCTTTCTTCTTCTTCTTCTGGTCGATAGATGCGGAAAGAAGAAGAGTCGACGAGGAGGAGGAGAAGGAAGCAGAAGCAGTAGCATGTCTTTTCTTCCTCTTCTTCTTTTTATTTCTTTAAACTACTACCACACCTGCAGTTCCTCCTCGTACATTGCTAGAATACATAGAGGGGAAGATGTGCCATACACTTCATCTTCACTAGGACGTCCACTTATCAAAAGTCATCCATACACATGCATACACAGACGGCCCTTCCCGCCACATAGGCATAGATTGAAGATAGACAGATTAAAGATAGATATACCTCGCCATCTATCTCTATATACATGTCGCAGCCTTTCTGCAGAGAGAGACAAAAGCTGAGTTTATACATACATACACACATACATACATTCATACATATATATATATATATGTACTACATTCACCTTGGCAAGACGTCAGTCTCGATTCATCTATCTATCTCTCTTTCTCTGTCTCTTTATGTATGTCTATCGTATGTATTTTTCTTTTAAGCTAAGACCCAATTCTTATCTTGACGTAGCTATGTAGGTATCGATGGCTCTCTCTCTCTCTCTCACACTAGCTGCTTATCGCTCTTTGCTGTATGAACCCCTCTGTATTTCTACACTCTACTTATGTGTAAATACACTTGTATAAATCTATGTAGGTATAGAGATGTGGAAGTATTTATCTCCCATTGTATGAAAGGAGAAAGAAAGAAAGAAAGACACGAAAATGGTTGTAGTTGCCACTCTCTTTCTTCCTTTTTCTTTTTGCTTCTCTCCCTCTCAATTCCACTCTCTCTCCCTTTCTTCTTCTTCTTCTATTGAGAAGGTGTGTTTCTTTGAAGGGAGGTTCCTTTCTTTTAGAAGAGACAAGGAAAGACCAAGAAGAAGTTAAACGATCCAGTAGACTCAGGAAGGAAGAAAGATAGAAATGTCAGGGAGAGAATTACGTCTCTTCTCTCTTTCTTTTCTGCATGCCGCAACATTTTAGCGGTCATCCATAGGCACAGAGAGGAAGCTCTATAGCGATTGCACTAGAGATAGACATACTAAAAAGTCTCTCTTCTTCATCCTTCCTGTGTATCCTTTCTGACCATCCTTGGAGAGCGAAACACCCCCGCGGTCGTTTTGGTAGTGTATGTACACCTCAGCTGGATATCTGTATGTAGAGAGAGCAGGAAGATACAAGCACATGGGTAGAGACATGTGGAGATAGATAGATAGACAGATCGACGATTAATGATGTATGCTGACTTCTGTAGGATTTCCTCTCTATAGAGAAGTTCTACTAGGCGAGAGAGGAAGGAGAGAAGACGTCCAGATTCTTAAGAGAGTTAGATTATCTCCTATCCACCTTTCTTCTTCAAGTCTTTCCCACAGAGACTTAACATACTTACGGCGTAGAGATACACTACACTTCTTTAGTGAGAGGGGAAGCCTCTGTGTCTTTGCAAGCAAAGAAAAGATACCTCCAATCTTCTTCTAATTCTCTCCTTTCCTGCTTTCATTCTTCTTTTTTCTCTGGTCAAAGACTGTAGAGAATTAGTCGTATTATAAGCAGGCATTCTTCTTACGTCATCCCGTACACATACACCTCTACGGATACAGCGCGCCTCTAGGCATATGTGCATGCACTATATGTATACACACATACATGCCTATACCTACATACATATATCTATACAAATACGTATCTTGCTATATATGTATATCTGTGCACAGATGTATCTATATACATATATCTATTTATATGTACAGAGAGATATACAGGGACATATGTGCATGTATGTGTATCTTCTGGCAAGATGATAAGCTGTCCGTCTCCCATGCATCTATAAAGTGTGAACCCGAAGGAAAAGAGAAGGTGAAGAAAAGAGCTAAAAGGGAAGAAGATCCAGGAGTTTGTGCCACTATCTTCTAGACTGCAACTCCATTCAAGCGTTTTGGGAGGGTTTGGAGACGCAGTCTGCTGGCCGTAGAATCTGCTGGTGTACATACACTTCAAAGGGACCGTTTGCATGCATGCATGTAAGGAAAAAACACTGCATGCGAAGCACAACGGCCAGTAAGACAAGAAAAGATGTAGCTCGTGAGCAAAGAAGATCTTCCTATCTTCTCAGTCAGTGCTTCATCTTCTTGAAAAGCTCCCCTCGTTCCTCTTCCTTTCTTCCCCTTCTTTTCTCTCCACAGCCTCGTCCTACCTTTCTCTCTTTCTTGTCTTTACCACTCCAGTCTCTCTTCTTCTCCTCTTTTTCTTTCGATCCGTTCACAATCCAGCACACCGAAAGAAAAGTCTTTCTCTCTCTTCTAAGAACGAAAGCTCCTTCACATATCTCTAACGCTCTTTCTTCCCTCTTCTTCTTCTTTTCGCTTTCGTTCTCCTGTCGTCTCTTCACACTCGTGGACTTCTCTCTTCACTCACCTTGTAAAAGATTGATCTCTCTCTCTTTCTCTTCCTTTCACAAGGAAGTTTTTCTTTCCTCTCCCCTTCTGCTGGACTTCTCTCATTCTTCATCTTTTGGGTCTTCTTCGTGGCCGTCGTCTTTATCTGTGTGTCTCCATCTTCTTCGTATCTTACGTTGGGTCTTTGCGAAGAGGAGAAGAAAGAGAAGTCGTAAGATGCAAGAAGAAGAAAGTTTCTATTGAGCCTCTTTCTTGATTTTTCTTGACGAGAAGTGAAGTAGAAGAAGAATGGCGATGACTGTGCCAGGTGTACATACACCTGGGGAAGGAAGAAGGGACTCCCCTACAGAAGAAGAAGACAAGAGGAGAGAAGATGAAGACGAGAATCTTACTGACGATCTTGCCGTACGTTTTCCATCTCACACAAAAGAAATTTTCTCCTTTCTTCTTCCGTTTCTCTTTGCTTTCTTACATGGCAGGCTCCTTCTCTTTTCTGTTTCTTTTTATCTTTCCTTCTTTGCGTTCTTTCTCGTCCTCTGAAGAATTGCATAAGTCTCCTGTCATGTACGGGAGAGGTCACTGTAAGAGCGTGTGTAAGGATGATATATATCTACATACTTATAGATAGCTAGCTAGATAGCTAGATAGCTAGCTAGATGTCTTCTTTCTTCCTTGCTGACGACTAACAATAGAAAGAAAGGATCATGTGTCTATTCTCTTCTTCACCCTTGTATTCTGTCTCTTTCTTTCTTTATCTTTGTTGGAAGAGTGAAGAAGGAGGAGTTTCTCCCTGTACTTTTTTGTCTCTTCTTTCCTATCGTCGACACATGGCGTCGATAAATCTTTTCTTTTCTTTCTCGTGNNAGAAGAAAATGAGATGAGGGGGTTGAGAAAGAAAGAGTGAAAGAAAGGACATAAAAAGACGAGATCGGCGTGGCAGAAGAGAAGGCGGTAGAATTAGTTTATGCACTTGGAAGTGTCTGGAGATAATAGGGGGTAGGCATACCGAGAGTCCGATGAGATTCGAAGGGATCCTGTATGGCGAGAAATCGTCTGCGATAAAGCCAGTCCACACTACGAGGGTGAAGATCAGCAACTGTCCCCCCCCCTTCTTCTGCTAGAACTTCTTCTTCTCCTCCTCCTCCTCCAACTGCTTCCTTTGGCGGATCTCCTTCTATCTTTTCCGTCTCTTCTTCTTCTTCTACATTGCCTTGTTCCTTCTCTTCTTCATTCTCTTCTTCGCACTCGTCATTCAGAGGGACTTCTTGACTTCCCAAAACTTCTTTTTCTTTCTCGTGCTCTTTCTCAATCTTCTTCTCTCTTTCATCTTCCTCTTCTCCTCCTCCTCCTCCTCCTCCCGTCTCTTCATCCGTTTCTCCTGCTTCCATTGTCTCTTCTTCCTCATCGTCGATGTCCTTCTCTTCTTCTCCTTCCTGTTGCCTCTTCTCTGGATTCATCCACGCCGTCGTAAGGGTGTCTTGATCTCCATTCCTCGCTCTTAAAGAAGCAAGTTCTTTCGCCCTCTTTCTCTCTCTCTTTCTCTTCGCCTTGAGGCGCTTCTTCTCTCTCTTTTGTTCCTCTGTTGAACTCCTTGTAGCACATGTGTTGGCACCCCGGGAGAGCTCTGCGGCGGATGGCAAGGGAATGGAAAAGTACTCCGTCTTTGCTAAAGGAGGTAGAGGAAGTCTCCTTATGTCGATTATATCTTGAAAAGCGTTGAACTGAAGAGTATAATACCTTCCCCCAAAACAAGAAAAAGAGAAAGAGGTCACGCAACGAGCATAACATAAGAAAGAAAGAGAAGAAAGAAAGAGATAAGAAAGAGTGAGAAAGAAATAAAGAAAGTTTTGTTGTTTGTTGTGTATTAGGGAGAGACACCTATCTGGCTGGTGGGTCGGTATCTTGTGCTTCCCTAAGATACACACCCTCTCTCTCTCTCTCACCCTTAGATCTTCCCTCAGATACAAGCTACATACACACCTATCCATACACATGCCTCTCTATACAAAAAAGATGTACATGTATGCGGGTATACATATGTAGGCATATACACATACGTGTACAGAAGAAGTGGACCACAACAGGTTGATATCTGTGCATATGTAGAGAGATAGAGCATACAGACTATAGGAGAGAAGCTTTCTCATCGAGCTATGAAAGACCATCGACGTGAGTAAGCTTGAGGACTTACAGAGGCAACAGCAGGTCCACCTATAGAAGGAGATGTAACTATACACATATCTATATAAAGAGAGAGAATACGTACCCCCACCTAGATACACAGACAGATATAGATACATACGGACAAGATTATTAATTTAAGCATGTATCTGTATCCAGCCATCTATAGGTGTTTAAATACATACAACGGAAGGTCTAGATATACTGAGAGACGCATTTTTGACACGGGGTCTGAGATAGATAGATAGATCAAAGATAGTATCTATCCATTATCTATCTAAAGATAGATAGATAGATAAAGGATAGATACATAGATAGTGCATGACAGACGTATGATGTAGAGACAGAGACAGAGATATATATATATATATATGTCATCCTAGTGTTTGCCCGCGTGTGTGTGAGAAGCGAGACTGAGAAAGCGAAAGGAAAAAAGAGAAATAGATCGAGTGCTCTTTGAAACTCCAGTGACCCCGCATGAAGATGAAGAAGTTAAGGCTAAATTAAAACGGAGAGCCCGTGAAAGATCCACAGAAGAGAGGTCGAGAGAGTGGAGAGAAAATAAGAGACGAAATGAGAAATGAAGTGAAGAGAAGAGACAAGAGACACCGCAGAGTCATGCGTCCGTAGACCTACCTGAAGAACGATTCGACAAGATCAACTAGTGAGAGGCAATTCTTGGGGTTTATGGCCTCTTTCTGCTGGTCTTTCTTCTCCTTCTTTTCAACTCTTACATGAAGATGCCTTCTCTCCTCATCGTCATCATACATCCCCTGCAAGGGCGTTCCATCCTTTCTTGAAATCTTCTTGTCGTTTCTTTCTCTCTCTTGCTTTCTTCTCTCTACATCTTTCTCTGTTTGAAAAGGAGACCGCCCACCCTGCACCATGGAATGAAGAGAAGAAGAAGAAGGATTGAGGAGACACCACGAACTGAGAGTGGTAAGATAACGTCGATGGAGACAATCTCTCCACGTCTTGAACTTCGAGTTGATAAGGAGATCATCGAGTTGTCTGTATGAGACAGGCCATTGGAGGCGCTGCAGAGAGAGCTGCCCAGGTGGAGGAGACTGAAGAAGAGGGAGAAGAAGAAGATCTCTCGGTTTAGAGTCATTCAAGAGATGGTATCTCACTTCTATGAAATGGCTCATCTCTGAAGGCGTCAAATACAAATCTCCTCCAATACATCGAACTTCTTCTTCGTCTTCTTTACTTCTTCTTGAGAAGGCCTCTGCATCTGTTCTTCTCCCTTTCGAAGAAGGAGGAAACCTACAAGAAAGTGCAGAGAAGAAGTGAAGAGGAGGAGAAGCAGAAAAAGAAAAAGAAGAAGAATAGCAAGTCTGATTTGAAGAGAGAACACGGCGAGCATAATCCTCGTCTGTCAGAGAAAGATCTTCTTCCGGCCATGAGAAAGACGTCTTTCCTACACAACCCCCCCCCTCAGCATCTGTCACTGACTTCACTTTCTTTTCTTCTTCTTCCTTCTCTTTCGTCCCTTTGGCTTCTCTTCTTCCTTCTTCTTTATCGGGAAATGTAGCAGAACCACCACCTTCACTCTCTTTCTCGTCGTCTCTTTTTGATCTCTGTAGCAAGATCTGTCTCCGCGGGATCATAGCTGTAGACGAGAGACGTACGTTCCACCCTAAGATAGGATGAAAGAACCTCACATTATGATAGGCGTCATCTACAAATACCCCATCCTCTAGACTCACGTCATAGCCAGCGGCCTTCGAGATTTCTAGAGTCAGTTCAAGACTCGCGTGTTTTGAAGGGGTCTTCATATCATCGCTAGGAAGAATCTCCGCCTTCTTCTCTTCGTCACTCCTCTTCTCTCCGTCTCTCTCACCTCCCTTGACACCATCTTTCTTAACAAGGGAAGAAGAAGAAGAATCGATGGTCTGAGAGATGATCTTAGAGCAAGAAGAAGAAGAGGGTGTCTCCGACTGAAGTGTATCTGCAGTCCCCATTGTGGAACTGCTAGGAATGAGAGTAGAGGATGAAGATGGGGGGGGCGAGTTCCTAGAGGAATTCTTGGGGGAGTTCATCTTCTCTGGAGAGGCAAAGAAAGTCTTCTGCAGTAAAATAGCTTGGGGAGAAGGTTTCTGCAGATTTGGGAGTAGAGGAAGAACCGATGGATTCTCTAAAGCTTCATAGAGATAACGAAGAGACGGCCATGTCCCTTGTAAAAGAGAAGAGCTACCAACGAACTGGGGAATCAGGGGGGAGCTAGAAGAAGAAGAAGAGTGGGAGAGAGTATGTTGAAGATGAAAGATACAAAGAAGGAGCCAGGCGTAACTCGACAATAGACCTCGATAAGCGTCACTGAAAAAGGATGAAAAAGAAGAAAAGAAGAACAGGGAGATATCAGATGAAACAGAAGAATCACATTTCTCTCTCTTTTTTCTCTTTTGGCATCTCTCGCGTGTATTGCGCTCCTGCAAAGAGGCTCCTCTCGAATATAAGCCGAAAGTTCAAAGGTGAATGGTGATGCTGCGAGAGAAAAAGTCTGGAGGTGTTTACTATAGAATCTGCTTGTCTCGAAAGCAAAGGGAGTGGAGAATCGTCTATGAAGAAGGCTTGATGAGTCTCCCTCGTCTTCTCTCTTTTGTCTGCTTTCTTCTCTCTGATCTAACCGAAGACCTACGACCGAGGGGTGAGGGCTCCTAAACCGTGTTTAGCACCTACGCATTAAGACAGGTGGACTTAGACCTGTCCATACAGCAGGTGCTTTGTATGTAGGCGAACGTGATATATAGATGAAGATGTGTGAGGATTGATGAATATGTATACGTACGTACATGTCTATATATGTAGATGTGTATGTGTCGAGGTGTGTATGTTAGATGGGAGGTCCCTCTAGTAGACTAGAGAGGGATTTCGAAGTTGCATGATGGAAAGTCTCATTAAACACATGCAAAGGAGGACATACCTCTGTTGCTGCAGGGTGACCAGATATAGTGTAGACAGCTAGATAGATCACGAGAGATACATAGATAGATAGACTGAAGATAAATAGACGAATTAAAGATAGATAGATAGATAGATTAAAGATAGATAGATTAAAGATAGATAGATGAATCGTTTGAAGATATATAGTAGACAGAGATATTTGTGAGTCTATACTAATGGATAGCGTATGTGCTGACTGATGTATGTATGGTGTAGATGTCTATGTTGGGCTATGTTTCTTCTTTCTCTTTCCTCGGTATCAAGAGCTTCCTCTTCTTCTTTATGCCTCTTGCCATGTCTTATACCCATGAAATAATCTCTACTTCTAACCTATAGAATACACAAAGCTCACCTCCTACCCAGTAGACGTCTCTCACATACATCACAGAAAAAGACACACAGGGAGCCACTTCTCTTCTTCTACTTTCGCTACCATATCCTTTCTTCGCATCTCTTACTTTCATTCCTTCTTAACCCTTCTTGCTTATCTCTTCCCTTCATCCTTTCTCTTTCTTAACTTCCTCATACTCACGACACCACTTAAGTCTCTCCCTCTCCCACGTCTTCCCCATTTCTCTCTCATCTCTTTATCTATAGACTTCTCTATCTACTTCTGTTGTCCTCTTTCTTTCATTCTTTCTTTCTCCTTGCTACTTCTTCCCATGGTGTCTTTCTTACTTGATTTTTCTCTGTTTCGCCCAGTGTTTAACAAGGCGAAAGAGGAGTTGAATCTCCTCTCCGAAGCATCCGGAGTATGTCCTCAATAGCCTTGTGTTGTGGAGACACACTTCATGACTGAACGAGATATCGACCTCTACGGATCTGACTAGTGGCACCACTCTTCTTCTTCTTTCTCCTCTTCTTCTTTGTAATGAGTTAGCACTTCTTTCTTCTCTCCTCTCATATTCTCCATGAGAAGAGGCCGAAGAAGATAGGAAAGAAGACGAAGGAGAAGACATGTCTCCTGTAGATGTATACAGAGAAGAAGAAGAGGTAGGATCTGAGAATTGTGACGAAAGGCAGCATCTCGCAAAGAGAGAGGAGCCATAAGATCGAAGACTGTGTGGTAGAGCGCTATCGGAGAAGTAAGCTGTCTGCTCTTCATCTTCTCGGAAAAAGTCCAAAGAATCGCAAGGAGAGAAAGATGACGAAGGATACACATGAGAGAGAGAATGAAAAGAGAAAGAGGAAGAAGAAGAAGAGAGATTAAGAAGACAAGATGGAGATCGACTTCTTGGTGTCGTCCTCCGAATGCGATGGATAAGAGAGAAGAAGCATCGCGTTCTCTGAAGGAAAGAAGGCATTGCGCACAGAAAGAAAAAGAAATAGAATGAAGAAGAAAGAAAAGAGTTTGAGACAAGTGTCAAGGGGCATGCGAAAAAGTGGACAGGAAGAAGAAGAAGAAATTCTCACTCTCCTTCTCTCTCTCCCACTCTGTCTGTCTGTCTGTCTGTCTATCTGTCTACGGAAGATCTAGATAAAAGAAAGAGCGGCTGCCTATGCTATATGTCTATCCTATATATACACGTATATACAGATGTATAGCACAAGACACATGATATACAGATCAGAAACGCACTATATGTATATATGTCTGCAGATATGAAGAGAGATGCATATGTAGATAGATAGATAGATATCATAGAGACCTATCAGTACTGCTAAGCTTTTCACGTTTCGATAAGAAAATAAAAAGGAGCCCTCCCTCTCATCACTCCACATGAATCGGCCATTCTCCCTCTCGCAGAAGCCCAGTCACAGCTTAGTGCTAGATAGATGGGTAGACTAAAGATAAATAATTAGGTAGATAGATAGATTAAAGATAGATAGGTGGATAGACTAAAGATAAATAATTAGGTAGATAGATAGACAGATCAAAGATAGATAGATAAAGACAGATAAGTAGATTACAGAAAGATGGATAGAAGATAGATAGATGCTGATAGAAAAGCCGTGTAGTGCGCGAAAGTGCGAGAGGAGAGGTGGATGGAGGAGGGTGAATGAGGAGAAAAATTAGTACGTTCCTGGGCATGACTACTTGGAGAGAGAGAGGAAGTGGATTCTAAGGCAGAGAGACATGGAGATTGACTTACTCGGATATTTCTTCTCGATTGAATGCGAGCCTCGACCACTCCTCTCGGGAGATCTTCAAGAGACGTTGAATCTTTGCTTGCATGCACACCATGTGAAAAAGCTGAAAGGTCGCCTTCGTTTTCCTTTCCCTTTTCGATCTTTGATGGGATGTTTCTATCCTTATCGCCCTGCCCTTCTTCTTCTTCCTGTTTCTTTTCCCCGTCCTTCTTTTCATTATGATCTTTCTCTTTCTTCTCTCTCCGTTCTTCTTCTCTTTGTGGTCCTACCTCGGGCTCTTTCACAGTTGTATCTTCTTGGACGGAGAAGAAGGGAAGGCCTTCCTTATCGCTTTTACCTGGG
>NW_027155536.1:0-209 GCF_002600585.1 Cystoisospora suis | reverse complement strand
TCGACAATTCGCTTACTATAGAAGGAAGAGAATTCACTATCGGAGAAAGCCCCAGATGCATGCATAGAACGGACTATAGGAATACGAATCTTCAAGATAGGACACTGAGCTCTCTCGATACACTGGATCGACGGTGAGGAGACATGGTCGGAATCTTCATCGCCATCGAGAGAAGTAGCATTCTTGTTGTTCTTCTTCTCTTCTTCTTC
>NW_027155535.1:1519-24433 GCF_002600585.1 Cystoisospora suis | reverse complement strand
TATATATACATATACAGATACATAGATAGGCGGAAATCCATGTACGCAAGAACCCATCTGGGAGATTTCGCGTCACGTGGACATAAATTACGTATCTGTGTGTTCAAGCATCCCCTTCCTGTAGACGTTTTCTCATACGCACGTATAGTTAAGAAACCACTAAGTCTCTCTCTCTCCACATATATATATATATATATTTATGTCTTCATACTCAAAGAGAGATGTACGGAGCAGATGAAGAGAACTTCTATACTTGAGGGCTCATGTGCTGGGGCTACCTGTAGTACAGCAGATGCGTTCTGTCTGTCTAGGCAGGCATGTGCGGAGCTTTGAGGAGTCTGCCTTGGTTTCTGGGGTTCATTCTCTGTATCAATCTATCGAAGCATACATATCTATAGGTTTGCAATGATACATTGTCCCTATCTCACTTCCCCCACCGTCGTAGCCCTTTTGTCTTCCTCCGATGTATTTACAGATGAAAGAAAAAGAACCTCTGCTCCTTGGGGTGTATCTACATCGGAACGAGAAGTTGAGAAATATCTCCCTGTGAATTATGTATGAATCCGCGGCGAGCGCCTTTTTTTTCCTTTCTCCTGCGTCCCTCCCGCCGTGTACACGATGACACCACCAGTAGACAAGAAGACACAGCGAGGAGGCAGCGCTAGCTACGGGAATGACTAGCTGTTTGTGACTCTGGTTGGAAAAGGCGTTTCTTCCGGAAGGAGACAGACAGAGGATTGAGAAGGAGATGAACATAAAAACGAAAGACGACCAAACACAGAGAGAGAAAGCTAATGATATTTGACTAGGCTGTCGTTGTACCTCTTTCCCACCCTCTCTGTTCCCTAGGAAGTCTCTTGAAGAATGTCTTCAGCAAGATAAACAGGTCATGGGTTTCAGTGGGAGAAGAAGAAGAATTGTAATCTTCTTCTTTGTCATCTTTCTATTCATCCGTTTCATCTTACCGGATACATACATGAACTCTTGTTGATCAGAGAGATACCAATGATAGACTACAGGGAGCTCCGTAGGATTTTTAAGCACAACAGGAAGACGCTTAGTTGTTTCATTGAAAATACACCCGAAATCGATGACCGTCCGATCAATCTCAACAGCTGGATACGTCACGTCAGCTCGGAGTTCTACGGCATCTGTCTTGCTGTGATCTTCATATGTTATCTCCAATCTTTCTCTAGTCAAAGTTAGAGCAAAAGAAGAAAGAAGAGGGAGAGAAAGAAAGAAACCAGAGTGTAAAATTCAGATATCGAGAAACATGTCATCTCCTTTCTGACAGGAAGGAAAGGGTGGGATGTTCGTCAAGTGAAAGATGCCTTTGAGCTGAAAAAAGGAAGTCCGCCCGGGAAGTTCATGATCGTCACGACCACAGGCGATATATGGTTAACGTGAAGTCTTTTAGAAGAAAACTACTCAGTGGTAATAGCTTTGAGGCAAGAAGTGTTTTCTTTGTTTATAGAGCAGATCAACCCAAGACACATCTCTGCTCTTGATGGCTCCCTACCTGCAGCTCAGCTCAGGGATGTATTGAAGAGAGTCCCGGTTACATAGCTAGGTTGAAAGGGCTGTGGAAGAAGATGTATTACGTTGAAGATATAGATATTTCTCTCTCTCTTTCGTCTGGAGAAGTGAGTGTTCTTTTAAGCTAATTCCAATGAAGCCTTGTCTATAGAGTAGAAAACGGTGATTGGCGATCTGCTGACTTTCTCCTCACTTGACTTTTGAACAGAGTCGGCCGTTGAAATTTGGATTGAAGGACACCGTGAGTGTTTGATTTCCTTTCGGTTTAAGCTTAAGTTTCGACGGAGATATAGAGAAGGGTCCACTGGGCTTGAGTGTGCATGCCACAGGTAACTGGCAGTCATTCGACACAACCACATTCTGAGACATGCGATCTCCTGTATCTCCTTCTTTCCATACGTAGCTGAAAAGCCATAGCAGCAGGAGGACCACCCTTCTCATCACCAGCATCATATTGGCTAAGGCTGGCTGACAAAGCAGTGAGATAGTGCATGGCCGTGAGACATGTAACCTCTTTCTAGCCGTAAGGACGCCATGGCTCATATAGAGGAGAGCGAACAGAAATCGGGATGAAATACGACAAAGAAGAGACAGTTAGACCCACGACAAAGAACGTTTTATGGAAGGAGGTGGGAAGGTGATGTGGTAGGAAAACAAAGAAAGGAGAGGTTTCAGCATGAAGACATCTGAAGAGAAATGTACGATGAACCTTGGAGAGTGGAATGTCAACCAAAGGGAAGATTTCACTCGGAATGCCCCTTTCCCAGCTGTCTGTCTTTGTCAAGCTCTGATTGAATCAGAATCACCTACAGCCGGGACCTTGGAAAGCGGGTTGGTATCCTCAGTGGATGAAGAACTGACAAGGTCTATGTTTTCACTTCTGGTTAAAAGGTGGATGTCGAAGTTTTCCGCTGTCTTTTTCTAAACGGAAACATCTCCTGAGATTCCATGAGGCTACCTAGGAGAGGTTCTGGTCTACTCTGAAAAGGAGCTCAGGTTATTACCACCCCGGAGTGCACTCCAAGACAGAGTTGAAGATGTTGAGAATTCAATTCTCCAGCGCAAGCGATTTTGCCTGTTGTATTCAGTGGCTCACTCCTCGTGTTAACCGAGCTCTAAACCGTGCCAGCTCCTCCCTTGCCTGGTGGCTTGAAGCTTCACTTTTCTTGGGCTTTGTGAAAAAGGAGAGTCAGCATCATATATATAAATACATATATATACCAAGGCCAAGCGTATCCATTTACTCTGACCAAGGATTTGTATGACCAGGTAGTAGCCACCACACACAAACGAGAGGTAGCCCGATGCCCCCAAGCTTACCGAAAATACACGGAGGGGGGACAGAAAGATATGGTTGGAACAAAGAACTCCGCCTTAGCCAGAGTCCGGGTCACTGTTAATGCCTTTGTCCCGAAGCCTGCTAGCTCCATGCAAATCAATGCATGCGCCATCCTTCCTGGAGAGCTACTGAGAGCTTTGTACTCAAACTGTGTGTGTCACGGAGAAAGACAACAGTCATTAAGAAGTCGCAACTGGTTAAAGCGATCTAGCCCTCATTCACGTGGAAGGTCAAAACTCTTTACAGTAAGTTTTTTCCTCACAGGCTGGGGTACAACATTGCCGAGGAACTATTCAGGAGTTTCAGCAGTTTCTGTACGTAGTTCCCTCATCGGACAAGCCAACGTGTCGACAGTCCTATCTCAGATGTACCGGTAGGCAGCTTGTCAGTAGGTAAAGTGGAGCGTGTAACGCAGTCCCTCTTTAGTATAGGGAGGTTCAAACTGTCTATGTTGTTGAAAAACTCCTCACGTTTATAATACGCCTTCAGTCTCTTCACACACCGCCGTGACCAACAATGTCGAAACTCATCCTTACTGATACCGTTTCTTTACCCCGAGATCTCGTGCTCTCAGAGAGTTGTGGGTTTACAAAGTCTCCGAGGCACGCGTGACCGTGGGTAGTAGTCAGGCCGAATCTTTCACGCATCTGTCGTAGGGATGTGACAGCTATTCCATCTCACTTCCTGTGAAACGAATCTTGAAGGCCCCGGTGAATCTGGCGGAGAAGTCACTCGGTCGGATTGAGCCGACCTCCTGGTTTCACGAAGAAACAGTCTTGTGTAGAGTAACACGCTTCACTTGCGCTTCCCCAGATCTTTTTCCTTACTGTCGCCATTGCTCCTGGTTCTAAGATAACCGAGTCAGGCACTATAGTGAAGGGAATTTCTTTCTGATGCGTTATTTGTTTCTCCGATTTGCAGCCGTCTTGCCAAGAAAGCTTGCGTGATCGGCGCCCTCGATTCTCAATGGTAAAGTGCATACTCGTAGGCCTCGTCGTATAGAGCATACCGAAATCAACAACGGATATATCTCGAGAGATCACCAATGGAAATTGGGTACCCTGACACAGAAACACACAATCGCCACCACTCAGTCACCCCAGAGAGCAGTTCACGCAGAAGATATAGTACCGGTATGAGTTGTTTCTCTCCGTCGATAGGGCCTAAGATGGTACCCCAAGCACCCAAAAGCTGCAGACCCTCTTTTTACATCTTGCCGTGGAACATAGAATACCGGTCTCTGACTTGTCTTGGGGGCTGCTGCGGAGGAGGGCGTTCCTCCTGACAAAGTCGTCCCTTCCTACTGAAGGGAGTCTTATCGAGCCAGTACTCCGAACTACCATTAGCACTGTGGCTGACAACCGTATGTTAACGCTCCGGCTGTTCTTTCCACCAGCTTACTTGACCCCTGAGTGTGAGCCCCAGCTCGGAGCCTTCGGTGACGGAGATCATCAACAGGTCCTGCACCTCCGTCGGCTCGTTGAAAGCGGCAACCACTTCTAGCATCTCGCAACTCCCAGGAGCTAAAGTGAGAGAACGTTGACGGAGCTTGAAGTAGCTGTCTCTATTTTTCAAAGTACACTTGACTTCGGCGGGGATTGGGCACACATTTGTGACTTTGATGAACTTCGGTGTCTCCAGCAGACAAGCAATCTGCACACGAAGGACAAGAGAAACTAAGAAACACCAGGACAAACTGTGTACAGCGTGCAGCTCCACTGCAATAAATTTTGGGCACCACAGGACTGGCGAGGCAGATGAAACCACGTATCTACTCGGCTAGCAGATCGGACAGCTTACTGTTAGGGTGCGTGCATCTCTGTGTGCTTACAAATCGGATATCGATGTCCAAAGACGTCTTGGTTCACAAGATGTATACATCTCTGTATTCTCCTGAGTTTTCAATCCTCTGTTTTTCTGAACGGGAATCTACCCGACGATCGCAGTCGGGAGGGCGACAGGTACTCTTCTCAAGCAGGGTCTGCCCCAGTTTTGCAGCAGTCAAAAGACTAAGCGTCCTTCTGTAAGATCTCCGGGCCTGAGCGCTAGTCATGACTATGAGGGTTCAAGCGCCATTGCAGTGTTAGTAATGGAGCTTTCCAAGCGCAAGCGAGGCCCTATACACTGTGATGAAGACACGTAGACTAGGGGCTTCAAGGCTGCTTCGCTTTCTGTTTCTGGGTGCGGAGTGATTTGGCTATGGTGGAGAACGGGACGGGTATTAGGTGAGCAGCCGGAGGCCAAACGCGTACGTTGATTGAGCCCCGGTACTGCTGAAGACACCGCGCCAAGATGGTTCTCTTACCTTGCCCCAGTCAACTTCTCTTGGCTCTGTTTTGATTCTAGGACCGCATGCCATTGCGCGGACCCGGAGCCACGTCGGCTCAGGAAAGCCCAGGACGATCATTTGTAGGGTTGCGGCGACAGGACCCAGTTTGTGCGCTTTAAGACTCACGGTCACGCTCCGTGTTTCCATGGGCTCGATTACCCCGCTACAATCATCAACGCTCACAGTTGCCCTAGCAGCTGCTTCCTATGCAAACAGGATCAGCGCACAAGACGTGACAAATTGGAGTTTATCCATGCTGTGTGGGCCTCCCTACCTGGTGACGGAAAGGTCTCCTCGCCCCGGCCTGCCAGACCAGTGTGAACCACTGCTGTCAGCGTACGCTTTTTGATATCTTGCTGCCAACCTAATACGCGTCCCGTTTTCCATCCTAGCCAGATTTGTCCGCACCCAGAGACAGAAAACGAAGAAGCCTTAAAACCCCTGGTCTACGTGTCTTAATCACAGTGAATTAGTAACGATTAGAGCAGCTCAAAATTCATAGCCACAAAATATTATATACTAAATCACTAAATACTCCCCAATCGAAAATTCTGCGCATTCCTTCTCTACACCTGTGATGCCGGTATGTATACGCGGCCTGCGGACAGGGGTGCTGGATCAGATCGACCGACGAGCAGAGGCGAGCCACTTAGCTTAGCTCTGTTTCCCAGTGCGCCATCACTATCAACCAAACTCTTCTTCTGAAGAGTAGGCCGCGCGGGTTCTCGCCGAGGGACGGCCCGCAGAATGTCCTAGCCGGGCGAACCTGCAGACGTATTCTGATACCGGTTACTGTTGCAAGCTTTGTGCAACAGCAAATCCACGCCGCGCTCAGTGTCTGGGTACGTAGGCCGCCAGTTTTCTGAGAAGTGACTTGATGCAGCTGACTGTGAAGAGACCAGCCCGCCCTTCTTTCTTCCGAAGAACTTTAGTCCGCGGAAAGACTGACCTCAACAGCAACTTCGTACCTCGCTGCGAGGGCCGAAGGGTTATGGATAAAGATTGTCTTGGTGTAAAGGTGGCCGACAAAAACTTCATCGAACTGGAGGAGGTCGTCGGGCTCAAAATTCACCGTGGGTAACTCACACACCGCTTTAAGAGGGATGGTGTAGAGTGCAGGAAATAAGTCCCCAAGGTCAAACAGTAACTTCAGGTTGTAGCTGGCTGAGTTTTTCGGAAGCAGTTTCAAGGTCACATGTTGAACACTTCGGGGCGCTATGCTACCGGATGCGGGAGAAATTGATAAGTCATCCTCGCCAACGTCCCCGTTCTTCAGCGGTTCAATACGTAGTGAGAACGGCTGTGGAGCGGTTGACATATTCCTGATGGCAAGTGAACGTGTCTCCTCGAAACCAAATGATACTCGCCCAAAATCCACCGCTTCAACGTCGAAAATCATAGCTGGAGGTACGACTTCACCCTGCAAGGAAATACAGCGGGGAAAAACGGAAGCACTAGGTCGACACCTAGTTTTGACACTGCAGTAGAATGGTGTCCTGACGGCTCCTTGAGAAGGAACGTTTGCAGCCAGGCTACAGAAAGACAGAGGTCCCCCAGGGTACTCCGTCACTGGCGATAGAGAAATACGACACGCGAGACTACACTGTTCGGGTCCTGCGTAGCCGGACGAGACTGGGAACCGCGTAACTGAGAAGCGAACCCCTCCCTGGTCAAGGAGATGTTCGCGGACTATTGCAGTTGACCTACTTTGAAGCTGATTGTCACTGGTTGCGGAAGGTCTTCAATGTGCCACTCAAAGGTTTCGTGGAAGGCTCCTAGCGAAGTTGGGAGAAAAGAAACAACAATCTTCGCAGTTGCCCCTGCAACGACCCTGCCAGACTCAGGGGTAAATACGAACTGGCTCTGCACAGGCGACTGAGAACGCGTGAGGGAGAAGCATGCTTCAATGTTCCCCTGCGGCAAGACAGGGACACACCATTCGACACGTCTTTCTGTATACCAAGCTCGCAAGTGGAGAATACCGCCCCATGCGGGGAGCTGGTGCGGTGGTGAGCACGTCCAACGAGTCAGTCAGCTGCATGTGCCTCGCGGAGAAAACCCGGGGGACTGAAGATAGTACCGAGCGGGAGGACGAGGAGTGGTAGGAGTGACGTTGTACACGTGCGGCACAGTACATCCAGGTATGCGGAAGGGGTGTCGCCGGAGTAAACTGTGTCACCCGGCCTCTCACTGCGTAGAGGGATGAGACAGAGCGGCGCAGGGTGTGAAAGTATATAAGAAAGTCCGGATACCTGCTGCGCCCAGCGAAAGAGAGACTGCCGTACCTGATTGGAGAGCTCGATCTCTGTTCGCTTTTGAGTATGAATGACAGTCTCGCCGAAATCGGAGTCATACTCGAGGAATTTTACCTTCGGTCCAATGCCCAAACCTTGGAGTGAGACTATGAGGCCTTCTTCTCTATGTGGCAATCAATGACAGACCATCAGAGGTTTTGACCCCACGGCTTCACTTTGAGAATCTGTGTAGGGCCCATGTGCAGGACGCATATGTATAGTCGGTGGACTGCCTCGTGTGGATGGGAATCCGGTGCAGTCCGGTATCCTAAACTGGCGAGCTAGTAAGTGGAGTGACGGTTCACTGGGCAAATGTCCGTTATATCACGAGACACGAATACATGTCCCACCCTGGTCGGACATGCGAGTTGAACAGTGAGGACTCTTGTCAGTTTCGCTTCTCACAGTCGACAAAGAGTCACCGCTAACAGTCAGACCAGGGTTTTGTCGGCCTCTCCATGAGAGGTGAAGCAGCCATCTAAGTGTGTGCCCCTGGTCCCGAAACGGCAACTAGGTTCAACAGTCAGCACGGCGGGGGACCATAGCACGGGGGGACCGGCAAAGAGGGATTTAACAGACAAATGCAAGTCCGTGGCGCCGCGTACCCCTTGGTATCAACAGGAGAGGGGACAAACTAAACTGAGTGATACAGTGTGTGGTGGCTTCTTGAGACAGACAGAGAGGGCCGCGGTGGGGGATACCTTCCGGCGATCAAGCAGGATGCCGTTCTGGCGTAACGAGTTGCCACCGTTGGGCAGAAGGTCACAGTAACCGGAAAAGAAGTATTGGCCCATACTCTTCCCTTCGGAGGTATGAATGTGAAGGCGTCGGCATTCAGGATAATGCTTTCACGGGAGGCCGTTGCTTTGTTGGACCCCAGTCCGCCAGACTCCGATGCTGCGCCGGGGGCCGCTGTCTCGGTGTCGACGAATTGCCATGCAAAGTCAAGGTGGTGCTCCGATTTGTTGTGAATGTACAAGGTCTTTTCACTAACGAGCTCCACTGAGGTGTTGTCCATTTTTAGCGTCGTCGTGGAGAGGCGGACGTCAGCGTTCTCAGCTAGACCGAAGAGGTTTATGAAAAACTCCAGACCCTGGACAGCAGCCGCGGTCAAGACAGTCTAACAGTCGCAGGATCCTAAGCGGATCACTCCCGGTCATCCGGTACAGGTCTTTGCCACAAACACACCGGCACTGCTGACCAGCACGCCAACCAGTTCCCTTTGACGCATCTCCTGGCTTTCGTTCCTTTCTAGAAAAGATCTTCCGAAGCAGGGACTGAGGTGCACCAAAACGCCACCTCGCAGCACAGCAGCTAGACAAAACGTGCCCTTTGACTACAACCAGCAAGATCAGGGAGTGGGTTCCAGCCGGCCTCCAACAGAAGCGCCGCCACTGTGGTTTCCCTGCGGGTCAAGGACAAGGATTCCTAGCTGCTTACTACGTCGCGGGCAAAAACAGGCGTCCGTGCCTGTGAAGGGCTATGTATGCTGAATTCTCGGATGGTGTACGGCCGTCAAGGCCTCATGATTTACCACCTGCCCGCCCCTCTGTAAACCACGGCTGAGTGACACGAAGGGTAGGAGTGCTCACGGCTAGAGTCTGCTCGGCCATTCCTTCTATCCACGGTCCTGATAGTACGCCTGAATCTCTCCTGGCTTAAAGCTCTCCGGTGTTTGTCCGTCCGAGCAAACTAACCTCGGTTGTCCTCATGGTGGCCACGGAAGAGTACGTGTTCACGCGAACTGGTTCGAACAGAAACGATGCCTGCCGCCATAAACAAAGAGCACGCACTGGGAAAGAATCCCTGCCGCGACCTGTGCTCTAGACTGCCCAAGGGGTACTCCGGAAAGGCTACGCAGTTGTGGTGTAGACGCAGGTGAACAGCTGATTTCAGCGACCCCGGCAGAGTACACACTAGCGCAGAAACACTAAAGCAAAGGCCCGAGGCCGGACAATTTGGACTTGGCATTGTCCCTGTGTCCAGAAGTAGTGCTGCTGGCACATGTGTGTGATCTCCCGTCCAGTCGGGGGTCCGCACGTCCGCACGTCTCCACATGCGCTTACTTGTGTACTATCCCCCACGTCTAGAAAGCACCTTTTACATGATGAAGAGAAGGGCGCCTCGGTTGTTACAGTGAAGTCAACGGCCTGCGTCCCGGTGTTTCGTAGAAGCACAGTCTTCTCGGTCTTCACTTTAACTGGAGTGACATCGAACTCTATCCGTGATGGTGCTTCGATGAAGCCCATGCCGCTGATTGCTCGAAGAGGAACTACGAACTTCTCTCTCTGCAAAGCAAGTAAGACCCACCAGCATACAGGCACCGCTGAAGTTCTGTTACAGAACCTTCTGACGCCCACAGGCGACATTTGAAGGGACAGTTCAATGTTTCCCGCCCGTACTCGTTCCGCAGTGTAGGAGCCTGACTGAGTGAAAACAATCCACCCATCGAGTGTGCAGGTTGACAGGCCCCATTGTGCAGCGGAAAGAGGCGCACGTGTCTTCCAGCACGTAGCTGTGCTCCGTTTGCAAGTATCTGAATTCAAGAGTGCGAGAGCTGCCGAGCTGGCGCTGTGGGTCAGATCCACGCGACGCCGAAATGAAGGTCGTCCCTTGCTTGGACACCATTGCCGCTGTGTAGATTTCCTTTCCATCAGAAAGTAGGCCACTGACAGCCTACCTCCGTGATTACGACGGCTTCCGAGGAGTAGTTCTGTCTTGCCTGAGGGCTGAAACGAATCTGAAGCAGGGGGAGGCAAAAAAACGTTCGAAGCACAGACGCTCATTGAGAGTGAGAATACAGTTCTCTGGCAGCTGATAGAGGGCTGCATCCTGTGCTGAAGCACCAGCATGTCTCTTCAACTCTGTGTCTTGGCGTCCTTTCGTCTCGCCGCTGACACTCACCGTGAAGAAGGTTGTCATTCCGGGAGCCACCTGAAATGTAGTGGAAAGGTAGCATGCCCGAGCAGATGCCGTTGTCAGAGATCTTCCACGAGGAACCCACGAGCCTTAGTGACAGGCACTGCAAGCTATGGCTTTTTTGCTCATTACTGGCAGTCGCGCGTGGAATCCAGCCTCTGGAGCGCGCCATACGGATAGTGCGGTATGAGCTGAGCGGCGCGGAAGGACGCTGGAGAGGCCTCTTCCACGGAATACTACTAACCTTCCACGCGCGCTGACCTTCAGCTACCGGAATCCCGACTGAGATGCTCTTCCAACCAGCGTTACTACAAAGCTGCAGCTGAGCGACCCTGTCCGCGTAGACTATACTCTGCTACAGACCGGGCTTGCGGAGATCTGACAGGGCTGAAGGGCCACGTGGGCCAGGTCTCTACGACTGATCTCCTGAGAGTTACCTTGGGGGCTGCCGGCCCGGTGCCCTCTCTTCCTGGAAGGACAGTGAACTCCCGTATATCGGGCTGAGTGACCTGAATCCGACGCGCGATACTGTCCCGATTCCTGGAATATTGCCGCAGCACAGACGCGCTGCTTCACCCGCACAGTTTTCAACTGGCTGTATCCTTAACAAGTCCAGCCGGCCAAAGTGGACTGAGTACATAAGTGGAAGAACCAGGGCGCCGGCTCGAGGTGAGCATGGTATGATTGACAAGCAGGTTTGTGTCTGAGCTTTCAGCGATTATGAGCGTTCGTGTCTTCGGGGGGGCTCCTGACTGGCCACCGGCGTGTAGAGACACAATCTTCCCGCCGTCCCTCCTTCAGTTTAGCACATGGTGTAGCCAGCTCCTCCGAGTAGCCAGCACACGTGATATCTCTGTAAGCCACTGTGATGCCGGTTCAAGCTACCGCTGCCTCACATCTTTGAGGAGAGGTGCCGCGAGCACAGACGCAAAGTTACATCTTACCTTAATCGAAGCAGACAGTCGTACTCCTTGAACGGCTCGAAATCGACAAAGAAAACGACCTGAGGACTAGGCTCGAAGAGCAGTTCGCCCGGTGTTATTGCTGAGTTCTTGACTCGTGGCTCTGTGTAGCTGACTTCAATGACCCGGTTTGGATTGTCTCGTAGCTCGGGGTAGCACTGCCTGAGGCGCTGAAATTTCTCTGCCTCGATAGTACCAGGCTGCGTCTCCTGAGACCAGGGGAACAGTTGACAGAACAGTCGTCTCCGTCTGCAGCGCCGTGGACAGAGCACCAGTTGAGTAAGATCGCACCAGTATCCTCGAGTCACTCAGAGCGTGGACTGCTACGTTGAACCACGTATGACTACCGCCGGCAGCTTGCGTGCGAAAGAAGGGAAGGAAACGATGCTTCGAAGCGCTTTGACTGCTTCACACGGTTCCGTGTCTTGGCTTTGTAGGCACTGAGCTGCTTTGGTGGTATAGTCTGTGCGACTGTCTTTCTGTTTCTCAGATTCGCCTCCCTGGATATTGCTCAATACAGTGCCGCTCTTCGGACAGCGAGAACACGCGGACCAATCCTGCTTGTCCAGCTGTCCCCCCCTCAGCAGCCTCGACTAGGAAGGGCTCCTCCGCACGGACCTGTTGCTGTCCCGGCAGTCGACGATGCTGGGCTCGGCTACGGCTCCTACGACGGAGGAGAAAGGAAGATCGGGAGGCAGCGTCCGGACCAGACGAACTCGCCTCTGTCTCCCGGTCTCGAGTTAGGTCGCCCGAGGACCTCAGTTTGGCTGCCCGCGTTGTGTGACTCCCCTCTGGTGATCCCCCGATTCTCGAGAGAGAGGATGTCTTCATTTGCAAAAAGGTCCTTTTCAAGAATGCGGATCTGGACGGTGGCCGGTCAGACGGCTTATTACTCTTTCCTGTTGTGGCACCCGCGGTGGCGCCAACGGCGCCGGTGGGCCCCGGTGACTCCATTTCCCCAGCAGAGGCTGGCTTGCGACGTCAGGGCAGCTGAGCCACGGGCCAGTATCCGGCCCTTCGGCTAAGTGCGCGTGCCCCAAAAAAGAGTATACTCTCCGCCCAAGCAATGCGGCTGCACCAGCTCCGCAGCTGGCCTTGTGTTGGAGCGCTTCTGGGCTCACTTTTTCCACAAGAAAACGATGTTGGATCGGTACGACCTTCGAGCGTAAACGGGGACCTATGCGCGTAAGCGCTCAACGACTGAATGCAAAGGGATCTTGCTTGCACTTGCGATATAGTCAGTGCAAAAGTGTTTTGCCGACTACGTGAGCACCTCGCCAAAGCGCGAGCCTCCGGACTGGTGTAACACTGCTGAGACCGCCGCCTCTGACATTCAAGCAGGAAAGCTTTTCGCTTCCCTCTATGTGGCATACAAAAGTACGCTCAGCAGGGACTCGGGGAGTGAAAAGTGAGAAGGCTGGGGTAGAGTACGAGGGGGCTGTTGGGAGCCGGGACAGCCGCAGAGCCTCTCTACCGCATTACAAGCATGCGCGCGCCCCGACAGACCGTGTCTGGGGCTGAAGAAGACAGTCTGGAGAATCGTCCCTTGGACCCGAGGTGCCGAAAAAAAACCAGCTATGTAAGCCGCAATTTTGAGAACATGCCACTTGCCGAGAATAACAAATAGCGAGCCGGCAGAAGGGTTAGAGTGCAGCCAGATCACGCCGTTTAGGGTGGCGCTGCCTCGTCCATCCTGCGTGCCTTCGACTCCAGCCTGCCTGCACACTTTTCAACTTCCAGTTTGGAGGCAGCACCGACCCCGGAACGATTTTCCGGCGCAACGCCACCACTCTGCAGATCTCAGAGGTCGCCCGACGGTAGAGCAGGGGCTGTGATCCAGCGGGGAACTAGGGCTCGTCCCTTTGGAGAGTTCGATACCCCCTAGCCCTGGTCACTGCGGTAGGGGGCCCCTCTTTGGGGACTTCCTGCCGGGTGTGCAGCCGGGCCAGGTGGGGCGCGGGGCTACTTGTCATTTTCGGGGCTGAAGCACTTGCATGCCAAGCCGTCTTAGGAGGCCGGTCTAATATAGCCACTTCGAGCCACCAGATTGACCGGGAGCCACCGCGCGTGTTGCTCGCTCCCTTCAGAGCCTGAACAGGCACTGGTCCCGCAGCGGGTGTGCTTTCAAGATTGGGCGCGCACGAGAAGACTGACAGCTCGGGTGACAGCAATGACACTGACGGGGCCGCTGGACTTGGAGTCCGCCGGTCAGCCCACGCCAGTCGAACATGAGGCTCTGAAGCGCGTCTTCAACTGGATGGACACTGACAAAAATGGAAAGCTCAGCCTTCATGAAATCAGCACGGCTCTTGCTTCACTGGGCCACAAAATGCCCAAGGTAGGCAAGATTCAAGCACACCTCGGTGTGACCAAATATGTCGAGTACGACAGCAAAAGCCAAGTACATGTACTTGCCGCGGTCTGAGGACGGTCTCGGATTCCCGGTAGACAGCATTCAGAGCAAATGGACGCCCGCCCACGCAGGCACCCATCCGGTGCGAGCTTCCGAGAAAGAACTCATTACAGTGGCATGTGCGGATTACTGAACACTCAGGATCAATTCCGCGCATGACCGAGTCGATGTGTGTGGCAGTGCGCTAGCCCTGCACACCAACTGTGTCCGTGCGTGTACGCACACCGAGAGGCTCCCTCCTGCAAGGACCTGGGCCGCATCAAGCACTAGACATCTCGGAAGGCAGTTGACTCACTCATCGGCTCCTCAGCCGGAAGAGCGGGACCAGTGTTGTCCTTCTAGCGCAAGTATTATGCTTTGTATGAACTCGATGATAGCGACGCCGGAAGTGCGTGAAATCTTCCCGAACAAACAACAGCAGAAAAACAGGCCTCCGCCGGATTAGCTTAGAACACAGCAGCCGGCTGTGCTTCTCCGTGCTGTGCGGTCCTTGAAGCATGAGCTGGAGGTGATTATTTGGGAGGTAGACGAAGACTTGGATCAGCATATCAGCTGGGAGGAGTTCTTGGTAATGTATCAGCGAAGCATCAACGACCCCACAGGTGAGGGCACTTCGTAGCCTAGCCACGGATCCGTGTTTCTGCAGCCGAACTGTTCTATCAGGACATGGAAGTAAATTCGTTGATTTGGTATGACGGGCAGGAATGGAGCCCCGTGCTCTCTTCAACCTCGTCCAGTTCCTGATGTACGACACAAATTTCTCCGGTGAAATAAGCGTGGAACAAACGCTGCAAATACTTTTTGTTCGGTTTGGGCGAGAAATGCTTGACCAGGTACGGTCACACACCGCGTTTAAGAGAGGGAGGGAATTCCGCGAGGCGGGTATGCCCGAGATCTTGGCGAAGGGCGGGAACGGTTGAGAGCGGTGAGCCCTCCCTCTGACGCACTTTTCTTTCATACCGGCCATTGCCGTGCCATACGCTACATCTAATCTCATCGATCGCACAGGAAAGGATTGTCTTTCTGGGGCTATTCCTCCCGTGCTACGGAAAGCCCTGAAAAAGAAGTAAACAGCCGGCCAACCACCGAGCCCAAGTCGCAGTTGGGGAAGCGTTGGTTGGTACAGCATTCGGCGGAAAAAAGAACTTCGCGTTTAGCGGCTGACGCTCCTGTCGTCTTGCACTTCAGGAGATCCAGGCAATATTCGGAGAAGAAGAGAAGGGACCCGACGGCCAGGAAAAACGCATCACGCTGTCCGAGTACTTGGAGAAGGTCCAAGGGCGGCTCAACAAGCAAAGGTACCATCGTCAGCTTAGAGTGTCGCTCCTCGTGGTGCCCGGAGACTCGCCTTCCCTGACGGGGGCATGGACTTGAGGCTTTTCTACCAGAACCTCAAGTGGGCGTGGTTTCTCGCGCACGCCGAGACAGCGCCCTGAGACCCTTCCTAACACCCTCAGCTGAGACAGGAGAGCTTGCCTTTCGCTGTCTCGCGCCATCACCACATTCAGCGGTAGCCTCGAGTATTTCCTTCCCCTCCTTCCAATGTGATCGGCTGGTTTGTATCCAGGAAGGCGCGCAAAGGAATCAACTATCCAAGAATAATTACCAAGAAAAGGCCGGCTTCCTGACGCTCTTTCCCTTGAGGGGGGTATATATCGCAGGCATTCTCTTGTGACAACGCTTGTCTCCTTTCATCGCAGACTTTGGTGGTATGTTGTCGGGTGAACCGGATCTTTGATGCGGTCCCTAAAGAAGTATACAGACTAATGAAGAGGTCACCATTGTCAAGCCCTACCCCAAAAGTGGCTAGCTGTGCCTATCCCTTCGTCCAAGAGGCGACTCCCATAAGCTTGGAGGTTTACTTGAGCTGTCTGAACTGTCAGCTCCGTCAGACTGTGAAAGAGCAGTCTCTCTTCAGTAAGCACCTCTAGTCAAAAGCAGTGAGCGCTAGCACTCCCCGAACAGCGACAGCTGCAGCTCATGTGTCTCAGCTGATCTACCTCAAGCGCCGCTAGGCTGAACCACCGGCCGGGCCTTCTTGCGTCTCTCAGTGTGTGAGAACGCTTACCGGGGGAGGGGGAAGGAAAAAGTAATACACAGCAAAGGATGAGGTGCAGGCCAGTCTGTCAAAGATTTCAAATGGTGTCTCCACACTTGCGACGACTCCAGACAGACAGGGACGACGCAGCCGCAGAGACGCACGCATTGACAAGGATCTGGCAGACAAGTTCCGAACAACGGCCTGACACAGCTTCCAACGCCAGGCACTCCGGAGTTTTCCACTTGCAAGCGACTATGGAGACTTCACGGGCGCTGGCTTGAATCCGCCAGCAACCGCGACAAAAGGAATTGACACCACCTTCATACACCAGCACCTTAGCTTCTTCTTTTAGAAGATACTCACTTGCTGGAAGAAACCCTGGCTCAAAGATGAGCCGGCTAGCTTCCAGCCATTTGGGTCACCCACCCCACTGTTCGATTGGCTTGTCCGAGCTTCCGTATGAGCCGCTGCCACAGCAACCGATGTTCCTCAGCAAGCAAAGTCTCTTCAGCTCTTTTCGAGTCCTTTTTGGAAGCCAGATACTCGTCGTCTTTCGCAACGGCTTGTCGGAGAACAGCGATGCACTCTCGGCGTCTCGGGCAGAGAGAGAAAGAGGAGCGCCTAGGCGGGCACAACAGTCCCGGTGACGCACTATCACCTGTGCCCCTGGCCGCGGTCGAAGGCTGCAAAGATCTAGCTGGTTCCAGAAGATTACGTGGAAGCGATCTGGCATTCTCTGCTACCTGTCCTTCGAACTGTGACCCGGGGCCCTCTCCGGAAAGTGCCGTTCCGACCCGCCCTGCTTCACAGGCTGCGTCGGACGACGCCTTACCGGCGGCCATGGCGGGTGTCGCTGAGCTGTGACCACTCAGGCTTTGCTGTCCAGCAGGTGATTTCCGCGGCTCTTGTGGGGTCTCGCATCCGGGAGTAGGGTGACCGTCTCTTGCGCCGTCGGGTGTGAGTGGCCCGGCGCCCGCAGCAGACCACTCGGGGTCGGGGCAATCAGAAGGGATACTGTTTATCATAGTTGGAGCCAGCAGGCCCTCTTTGCCAAAGGTGTCGTTTTCAGCCTTTGATGTGACCTCAGAAGCGGACGCATCTGTTCTTCTGTCGCCCTGTCCGCAAGGGCTTGGCATCGCATCTCCAGATAGTGGTTGCTGGAGCCGGTGACGCACCCGAGCAATGAAGTCGCTTTTGTTAGTTCCGAGTTTCAGAGATTCAGGGGGAACAGGGAATAGTGCCAGCAGTCCTTCTATCGGAGACAGAGATTCCCTCTTGAATAGGGAGGCTCCCTCACGTACCGGCGACGAAAGAGCAGCCTTGCGACCTGCTTCACGAGAAACCGGCAGTTGGCTGCTTCGCGGTCCGTCAACGTCCTTGCCCTGGTGCGCGGCACCTCCACCGGCCAGTCTGAGGAGCGCCTCTTCCGACCACGTTGTTAGCTTGGCTATGTAAGCCTTCGACTCAGCGAGACAGTGTTCCAGCCGTTCCTCTTCTTCGCTAGCTTTTCGCAGATTGACGGTGGGGGAGTTCCGCACGCACATGGCCCTTTGACCAAACCTTAAGGTGGAAATGCTTTCGCTGACATGAGCTAACTCCTGGGAGCACGTTAATATCAGACAGGTGTTGGAGTTTCCGCCCAGTGAATCCTGAAGGACACGCGTGAGCTTGGAGTCCCGGTACGGTACGAAAGTGCTCAGGTTCGAGATCAGGGGCCGAGAAGATTTCTCTTGTTTTTCATTCAGAGCCGCAAGAGCATAGATCACTTTACCTAGGCACGTAAGGCACTTATTGATCATTGTCCCTTCGTGTAAAGTTGTCCCCACGGCACCAGTTTTGGCGATGCGCTCGCTTCCGGCTAGATCAACCACTGTAAGCTTGCCGACCTTCAAGTCACCTGTACGCCCGAGAAGGAACACGGACAGCAGCAAGAGGTACCGTAACAGCAGCACCCGCTGTTTAGCCTTGGGGGGGTGCCGAGCAGCTTGAAGATGACCAGTAAACCGCTGCCTGGCTGTATCGTTTAGCGCCGGCAAGCCGCAACTACTCTCTACAGAATGGCCACCGCATATAGAAGAATGCGAAGGTCTGATATTCAGGGCCACGAGCCTAGTTATGAGGCTCTCAACGAGGTAAACGACTACGGTCCTTCGTTCCTACCAGTAGCGACACTTGTTTCCTGTACTGTAATTGAAAAGATGAAGTGCGAGCGGCTGGATTCCGCGTTCATGCGTGTGAATCCCGCCCGCCTAGCTCGTGTTGTCCGTTCTAGGACTGCCAGCGTTTGTGCTGGTCCTGTCACATGCTCTTCTTGCAACCCGACAACGGTGACTGGTCCGCTCTTTCCCTGCTGCTGTATTCTAAGGCCTGTCTTGCCGCTGATCAAATCCGTCACAGTTTCGTTGTAAATCTCCACTGCTGACACACGAGCTGCCCTGCCCACTTCAAGGCTCTGATTTTCTTTCATCCACGCGAAGAGATACGCTATCATGCGAGGCAAGAGTCCATCTCCTTCTTTCTCTGTAGGGCGCGGGCTTTCGTGCTGTCTGGGAGGAGAGCTTTCCCCCGCTTGTTGACGGCTCTCGGGAGTACACCCTGCTTCATTTTTTGCACTGTCGTCGGTGTCTCCGATAATAGTGTGTGTTTTGCCGCTTGAGCTTTGGCCGTATGCCAACACGGTAGCGTTGAAGCCCGAGCACACCGCCTCGACAAGAGGTTTCCCGAGCTTTTGAAAGACAGCTGCTTGGGAAGCTTGTTCGTCGAAAACGTGGTCAAAGGTGAAATCCAGTGGGGGCGGGCGAGGCTGGGAGGCTCCAGCGCTAGGTGGCTGAATTCGAATCGTACGAGCGCCATTTTCCAGAGTCATGCAATGATTCGATGCTACTGCACCGGCAGGACGAGGTCGCAAACGGCAAACCACTTGGATGTTTCGAGACCCCGAAAAAAGACTCTTTGGCTTATCAGGGGAACACCCACCACCATCCTCGCGACTGGAACCGGTAGACGCCGAAGCCTGTTCATATTCTCGAGTCACCGGATGCCGGTCCACATTGTGTGCGACCGATGCAGTCAAGGAGCGTGTCGTTGCCCCCTGCATGGAAAATGGCTGCGTTTCCGATCTGGGCCTCTCGTATCTGTTCTCAGTAGATGCAGCTGTTTCGATAATCATGCATGCAAGAGAAAAACTCCGCTTTGCTTGAGCCCATGCGGAAAGGAAACAACGCGTTCGCCGAGACGTACCGCATACTCCGTACCTTCTTCTGCTTCGGCAGCAGCGGTCGCCTTCGAGAGCACTTAAGGAAGAATCGTTTTGGTAATCTGTTAGGAGCAACTATGGGGTTCCATGAGTGTTCACAAAAACGGGCCACAAAAAAGCATGTCAGGGAGGGTGAACAGCTGGGGCCCGTCTCCCACCTTGACGTGTGCTGCGATCCCTCCTGCAGAGCGTGCAGTTGAACCTGACGATTCCAGCAAAAACGTTTCCTCCTCCTCCTCCTATGCAAAGACCTACCATCCGCGTTTTCCTATCTGGCGGACCCGGCAGTTTTGGCAAGCGAAGAAAGCAACACGGCTCGTATTACTTTCCGAGGCTGACGAGGAGGTTACCGCTAGACTTCCTCCTCTTACCAGTCAATACAACACACGTCTTCAAGAAGTCTATGACTGAGAACCAATACATGGAAACACCTCTACCATGCTCACTACACAGCTATGAGCTTCTCCTGCCACGACTCCACTTCGATGCTGACCGCCGCTCCACTTCCCGAGAAACGACTTTTTCCATGGACCCTCCAGCAGAACAACACCTAACAGTCCTCTTAGATGGCGTACACCTAATTTACTTCCCCGACTTCGCAAGTTTCGGAGAAGCAAGTCACACAGACTCCCTCTGTTGCCGGCTCTGTCACCCTCGTCGTCACAGCCAAACACACAAACCGCCACTCAAGGCAATTTACCCCATCCTTCTATCTGTCTATCTATCTAGATCAACGATAAAAGAAGCTACGTGTTTCGGTCCCGCACACAGTCCGAAAGAACTGACTTGCCTGTCTCGAGAGGAACCGGGCGCTAATAGAGTACGTACCGAAGAGGTCAATCCTACTATTCTTTTTCTATCGATTGAGCAGCTAGTCTACTACTGCTACTACAACAGCAGGTGTGCTGTGGCTTGCCTTCATTCCTCCTTCAACACCCCCAGCCATCACTCCCATCTCGATGGCACAAGGGACGAAGAAAGCTCTTTTCTTCCTGGAGACCAGCCAGGCCTCCTATCAACAGCCACATGTTAAGTGAGCTGAGCCCTTTCTTCTTAAACATCTTTAAAATGAACGAAAAACGCCAGGGGTCTGTTACAACAGAATTCAGAACCAAAGAACGTCGTAGACAATAAAGAAAAACTCAAGGGATAAAATAAACAATGATGTCTACATACACTTCAACTCACACAAATCACCTTAAAGCAAAACACAAAGACGTCTATTCCACGCCTCATCACCCCCATAAGGAAGTAAAAAAGAAGCGGGGGCCGAAGAAGAGTGAGCGATGTTGTCTCCCTCCGATGACACATCTTATTCTTGTCTAGTTTTCTTTATCATTCGCAGCCGGCATTTTAACGTATGGTGGAGGGGGTCGCCTCGGCTTGAGAAGGATCGGCTTTTGCTTGCTGAAAATGTGACGTTTCGCCTGGAACGCCGCCTTGGTCTCCGAAGACGATCCCCCCCCACCTTGCCAAGTGAAGACAGGTGCCGATGGTAAAACTCGAACCTCTAATACCTCAAGCTCTTTTCCTTCTCCTCTTTCTTTTTCTCCTCCCTCTACTGCTTCATTCACTGTTTTCAAATCATCTTTCTCATCTCCTCCTCCTCCTCCGATCACCTCATCCCCCCCCCCTACCCTTGGTCCCCCTCCTTCTTTCTTGTCAGTGGAGCACAGGCTTCCTCCTTCTCCCATCTTTCCTTCATGATCTGCTGACGAGGTTTTCCTAATCACGACTTCGCCTTTCTCACCTGCAAAGAGAGCTTTGTTGATCGACGCTGCTAAAGCCATATTTGAAAAAGCCGGTTGAAGTGCATCTAAGGGTGACAAAGACGGATTGGAAGGAGGAGGTAAAGAAGGCCGTGAGGACGAAGAAGATGAAACTTCTGCTCCTCCATCTTCTGCTTTAGGAGACGCCGTCGGTAAAGGAGGCATGACAACCCCTACTACTCCTTCTCCATCTACAGCGGTGGCTTTCTTAGGAGGGAAGCCTGGAGGCGGAGGGTGCAGGCTTTTCCTGTGTTGAGATGTAGAAGGAGCTGTGGTATTCCATCGCCGGACCGCCGTCGATCTCTTAGGAGGTGTGAAGGTTGGAGCTTTTCTGAATTGTTGCTGTTCTTCAGTTTCCACATTCATCCCTGGGAGTGGTTTGCTGCTAGCAGAAGGTGTCGATTTTCTATACGGCTGGATAGGAACCCCTTCTATACGTTCTTTAAGGAAGCGTGATCTTTCGGATAGCGTCGCATGACGGAGCTCTTGTGCCACTAAGACCACAGAGAACTTTCGTGGGTTCGATTCAATCTCTGTTAATGTCTGTTTGAATACTTTGACGATCGTTGATAACGTCTCAAAGGGTGCTTGAGACAAAAGCCCTGTATCGAACTCTTCTATCCCTCCACTACTACTACCACCGCCACTCGATTTCGCCTTAGGACGTGGGGGCTTCTTCGCCGCTGCGGAAGGACCCCCTTCATCACCATAAAACCTCGACAGCTCTGTCAACTTCTCTTTGCATGCGCGATATTTCTCACGTAACCCTTCAATAGCTAAGACTAGCTCCCCATGAACCTTCTGCACACGCACAATCTCCGCATGCAACTCAGCCCCGGAGGTCGTCATCGTTTGACTCTCTTCACCTGTGGCACTACTACTACTACCACTACTACTACTACCACCCTCTCCATCTTTCTTTCTGTCCCCATCGTCGTCGTCGTCCCCGAGGCCTGGTGTGGCACTTGTTTTCACTTCAACTCCATCTCCTGTTGGGCTTGACGCTCCTTGCTGTTGCAAATGCTTCAGCTCATGAATCTGAGATAAAAGAAACGCTGCTTCATTCAATAGCTGCATAATACCTCCATCAATCACATCGTCTGTTAAACGCGCGGCCTCATTCAGGCTAGGCATATCTCGAGGCAAATCGCGAATCCTGTAATCCGGTAAAGAGACCAGCTGAAAAGAACAGGAGACAAGCAGACATACAAACACAGAAAATTACAACGAGATACAGTGAAAGTACATAAAGAGATTACAGATTAAAGATAGATATATATATAGATATAGATAGATAGAGCAGCAGCACGGCTGTCCGTCCCAACTAATGCGGCTCGAACTTCTCCAGAACGACAGATGAGAGAAAGTCTATAATGCAGATCTATGAACTTGGTGACAAAAACCCATATGCGAGAGATCATAGAGATAGAATGAGAAAAGAGGAACATCAACCCTCCCCGCTGAGAAGAGACTGAATAGCCATCTCCCCTCTCTCTCTCTCTATATATATAGAGAGAGAGACAGATTGGACTATTTCAGACATGTGGGCTTTCTTTCGTCGTTTTTCCTTCCCCACTTACCACATTGGCAATAATGAAATGGAGGGAGCTAATCTTAGGATCAACTGTCGTCTTGAACTCGAGAAGCTTGAGAAAGGAATTTAGTGCAAATCCTCTAATAGGCAACTCCTTCACAGCTTGAATAGGAGGCAACAACTCCACACTCGGTGTCGTCCCTCCTCCTGCTCCTCCTTCACCTCCTGTAGCCGTTGGCTGCGTAGTAGTTGATGAGCTGTCTTTGGTATCTTTACTCTCACTCCCCCCCCCCTGTCCTTCTCCCTCTCCCTTCTTTCCTGCTGCTGCAGAAGAAGAAGAGGAAGTTGAAGGCTCTCCGCCGTCACGACTTGTGAGCCGAGGTGTGGGGCATGCAGACGCCGAGGCCATGGTGACACCGTGATTGACGAAATTCCCCCACTGCAGGGCTGCTTGAAGAAGAAGACGAAATCTCTTACTATTACGAGCCTACAAAGAAACACGGAAAACGAAGAAGAAGAATG
>NW_027155535.1:1250-1401 GCF_002600585.1 Cystoisospora suis | reverse complement strand
GACGGTAAGGTGAAGGGGATTTGGGGCTTTCACGTAGGTTGAATATTCATACATACATGTAGACATATGGAGAGAGACTGAAAGAGAATGAATGAGGCAAGCAGCAACGATAGAAGGAGAAAGAGTTGTGGTAAAAAAGGAGAAGAGAGGA
>NW_027155535.1:664-1175 GCF_002600585.1 Cystoisospora suis | reverse complement strand
AGAAAGATAGAACGAAACAGCAGTAGAAGAAAGAGGAGAGAAGCACCCCACAAGACACCTGATCTTGAGTAGAATGAACCTTCTTTTCCTCTTTTTCATTCTTATTGAAGCAAGATAGTCCACCTCTCTCTCTTTCTCATTCTTTTTCTGTCCCTCTTTCTCTGTCTCTTTCCTACCTCATCGGCTGCTCTATTGAGAAGAGCGAAATGTTCCTCAAGATCTTGGACGGTTTTGGTCCATTGAATGGTGGCTCGCAAGATTCTCATCCGCGTGGCGAAGCGAGGGAAGTGCAAGAAAGGCCTCATCTTCTCTTCGACATCTCTTAAAGGGAGAGTCTTCTCTGGATCGGCTCTCTTTCTTTCATCGTAATCGTCAAATTTCTTCGTCTCTTCTGGAGTAGGGACAATCTGCTTGACCTTCTGAAGCATATCCAAATCAAGTCCCGTCGGATCGATACGCATGATCTTGTCTGCTACAGCCTAAGACGCCATCCAGCACACAAAGACAAAGA
>NW_027155535.1:212-480 GCF_002600585.1 Cystoisospora suis | reverse complement strand
AGGGAAGGAAGGAGAAGAGAAATGACACAAGGCGGTTTCTTCTCGTCATACCTTTGTGGAGAGAGGAAGACGTGCAATAAGGACGGCTACATTATTGGCTCTTTTGTCTTCTTTAAGAATAATTTCCTTGGGGGCAAACTTCATAACATTCTTCTTAGGTGGGGCCTTGGCTTTGCTGAAGACTAGACTCAAGGCCGTACGATCTAGAAGCTTCGACAGGCCTGAGGTGTCTGCCTTCATTTCACTGAAAACCGTACCCTGGTAAAGA
>NW_027155535.1:0-156 GCF_002600585.1 Cystoisospora suis | reverse complement strand
AAGAAGAAGAAGAGAAAAGAACGAAGGGGAGACAAGACCAGGAGGAAGACATGGATACCCCACACACATGACACTAGAAGGACAGGAAGATAATGAACAAGCATACCTCTCTGAAGAAATTGTATCCTGGGATCTATATAGAGATATATCTATAGA
>NW_027155534.1:0-249 GCF_002600585.1 Cystoisospora suis | reverse complement strand
AGAGGGAGTTAGACCCGGATTACCCCGGACACGACACATGTGCCCAGATTGGCAAGAAGAGGGAATTGCGAGAAGGAAGAGGTTTCAGCCGAAGCATCGAGTACGGCTAGTGAGAACAACCCTGAGGAGGCCTGCAGAGACGGAGAGAGGCGCGTCAGGCGTTAGGACCGCCTGGGGCATTGAAATCGCACGTCGTGGCGAGGCTGTCCAAGGAGAGACAGAGCGTCCCCATACGCAGGGGAGGCCACA
>NW_027155533.1:247-4851 GCF_002600585.1 Cystoisospora suis | reverse complement strand
TCTATCTATCTGTCTCTTAGGTGTGGAATTTGCATTCTCATTGCCACTCTAGAAAAAGAGCGAAAGAAAAACGCAAGGAGATAAAAGGAAACGAAAGAAAGAGAGAGAACTCCTTACAGAAAGAGGAAGGACTGAGAAGTCCTGAAGACTGGCCCGGAAAAGAAAAGGAATAAGCCGAAAATAGTCTTACTTCGGCGGTATATATCTGCTGTAACCGTATACACATACATATATACATACATATACACATATATCTATGTCCATGGATATATACACATCTCTCTCTATGTCTCTACATCTATGTGTTATGTATTGATAGATCGTAGGGTCAGTAGAGGCTACGTGATAAGTTGGTCTCGGTGATGCGAGTAAGCGATGGGGTCGCTCATCGTCACCCTACTAGCAAAAAGAAGAAGAAGAGAAACTGCTTTATAAAGATAGACGAATCTCGAACTTCGGGAAGAAGAGAAGGGAGAAGAGAGAGAGAAAGAAGCAACTGCAATAGAGAACGATGGACTGGAATAGAAGAGAGAAAGAAGCCACCAAAGGACGGGGAAGAGGAGAGAGGGGCAGAGAAGACGTAGATGAACCGGTAGAAAGAGAAAGAGAAACCTGATAAGAATTCAGGTGTTTCTTCCTTCTCTCTTGGAAAAGAAAGAGACAGAAGAAAGAAGAGCTACTCAATCCAGCAATTCCCCTCTCCCTGTCTCCTGTTCTGTCTCTTTCCTCTCTAGGTGATGACCGGAAGAACTGAAAGACTTGAATGAGAAGAAGAAAAGGTCGACTAAAAGTTTGCCTCTTCATCCACAAAGAAGAGAGAGAAACAGATAGAGAGAACAAGTCTTGCTCCCTACCTAAGGGATCTTCTTCATTTGATCTATCTACTCATATGTAGGCAAGACGAAGGGTAGAAAGACTCGACACATCTTTCATAAGAAGAAAGACGGAGACAAGAGGATAGACAAGCCGAGATAAGATAGAAAGGAGAAACAGAACACGCCGTGTTCCTCCTCATCTTGCTTCTTCTTTCTCTTTTCTTCTTCACTTCTCTTTGAGTAAAGATGGTATAAAGAGAAAGAAGTGCTCCTAGGGAAAGAAAGCAGATGCTTTCTTTCTTGTGCATGTGCTAATTTCTCCTTGGCTCTTCTACGCGTCCATAGGGAGCGAGTAGCACCGACTGTTCCTTCTCACATATCATTATTCATCTATGAAGAAGATCTCGATCTCTCTTTCTCGCTGGCTGTTTCTTTCATACTTTGTCAGAAAAGCGATTGACACCCTACAAGAGAAGAGAGAGTCGAGAGCTAAGTGAAAGAGAAAGAAAGAAAGAAGGAAGGAAGGAACAAAAGAAAATAAAGAGCTACTTCGATCTTTCCTTAGTAGTAAAAGTAGTAGTACGAGTTAGGTGAATTCGCGCATCGACAGAAAGAGAGAAAAGATAAGGGAGACGGCGTTTTCACTAGAATACAAAGAAGAAAAAGAAAAGAGACCTGCTTGGAAAGGTGGAAATCTTCAGCGACAAGAGACGACTCCATATGTCGCGAAAGAAAGAATGCATGAATGAGAGAGAAGAAAAAAGAACAAGAAAAAAAGAAGAAAAGAAGGAGAAAAACGACGACTCGCTTGATCAGCAGCAACCCTATACTGGTGTTGGGTGGGCTGTACATACACCCGAATCACTCAGCCAACAAACCGATCCATCCTTAGATCACCGATCACTCCTCTCTTCATCATCGGTTTCTCATCGATCTTCAGAATCGAGCTTTAGAGTCGTCAGTGATAGAAAGATAGCCTTGAAGCCAGATGGAACGTTCACTTTCTAATTGCAGAGATTGCTTCTTTCCTCTTCTCTTCACTATGAATCCCCAACAGGGAGAGGAAGAGCATAGAAAGCCAGTCTTCTCTTCTTTTGTTTCTAACTAATCTTTTCTTTCTTCTTCTTCTTTTCCACTTCAGCATCGTGAGCAGGAGCGCCCATCATCCATCATCTCCCCAGGTTGCGTTCTTTACCTTTCCTGAGGTTGCATGCATTGAACCAGAATCGAGGCGTCAGGGAGAGAGGGAGACAGCTAGCTAGCTAGCCAGCTAGCTATCTCGGCGGAGATGTTGTTGGAGTCTTCTGGGTCCTGAGAAGACTCTATGATGAACGGTATACAAGCGAATGAGAGACGCCATAATGAACAAGATTAACAAGATGATAAAGAAAACGTAGAGAAAGGAGACGAAATGGAAGCGCCTAAGGAGGAGAATCTCCCCCCTGCATCGATACGGACGAAGATTACAGAAAACGGAAAGGGATATGAAAAAGAGGCCACACATGGAGAGAGGTAGTAGTTGCCACGAAGAATTAGAATCCATCTCCAGCTGTCTTTGTCTCATCCCGTCTCTATCTATCTCTCGGATCGAGAGCTATTGTAGTTCTATCTATCTATCTATCTTCGCCCTACCTTAGGCCTGTCTATCCTTATGTATCTATAGCTGTCTATCTCTCTTTGGTCTATCTCTCTCTAGCTTACCTGTCTATCAGATACGTCTGACAACGAGTGAATCTGAAGAGTATCTGAAGATCGAAGAGAGGAAGATCCGAGAGAAAAGACGATGCAGGGGCAGCAGCAGTACTTGTTAGGCGGAAGTATAGAGCCATCTCATCTCCATCATACAGGTAGAGAAGTGATAGATAGATACAAAATATGTCTATTCCTTCTCCTCAACCGTATATAGACGTGATATGAGACATAGGACTTCTCTACAAAGAAAGCATAGAAACGGTATCAGTTTACACGCTATTTTCCTTCCCCTCGGTGGCGGCGTGAGAGACCGAATGGAGGGGTCCTCTTCACTATTAGTAGTAGGAAACACTATTCTTCTCCGTCTCTTGCTTCCTTTCCAGGTTTGTCTACATACGTGGCAAGCAAAGAAGAAAGACGAACATTCTTGTTCTCTCCAAGTCTCTCCAATGAGAAAAAGATAAAAGAAGCAATTCATCTTCTCAGTCGCCCGATCGGTCTATCTCCCCGTATCCGTCCGCCAGTGAGGGCAGACTTCTCTGTTTAGATGGTACGTCTACTTATCTATCTATTTATCTATTTTAACGAAGAACGAGAGAAACCTATGTACACATACCTAAACGTCTAACACACCCCCACGCAAAATCTGTGTATAAAAAAGCTCTTCTTGTCATTTGTCCATCAGAGAGAAGCTGCTTTTCTCCATCTCTTCTTCTTCAAGAGAAACCGGAGTTGCAAAAAAGTTAGAGGTCTAGATAGCTATGTGTCTGTTCTCTTCCATCTACAGAACGAGGGGAGAAATACGCTTTCTACTATCCTATAACGGCGCATGCATTGGTATAATTCATTCGGTCTATTTCATATCTTGAGCTCCTATGAACGAGATCGATCTCTTTCTTCTTAAAGAAAACGACTTCAAAATCGTCTTTTCTGTCTAAGAAGCTCTCCTCAAGGAAGTCGACAAACTCCTCTTCCTCTTCTTCATTCTCTTTTCCTATCGAAGAAGCTTGGTTCTCCATTTCCTTCAGCTGTATATACACCACCTTGAATCCTACGGAACTAAGACTGAAGGAAAACTTTCTTTCTTTACTTTCTTTCCTTCTTTCACTTCACAAACCATTCCCTTCTTCAGACGCAAGAGCATCGTCAGAATTCCAGATCTCAAAATCTCTCCTAGAGTGAGAAAATGACCCCAAGGACGCCTGTCGCCTACGGTGTATGTACACCCGAGCATACACAAATCTCTGCGTGCCTGAAATTCTAGCTAGCTAGAGACAACGAATAAAAACGTCGCCAAAAAGCCAACCCGATCACTACTATTGTAGCTCTCTCTATCATCTGTCTTTATCTACCTTTCATCTATCTTCAATCTATCTATCTATCTTGAATCTGTCAATCTATCTCCTCGTAGTTCTCTTGATCATCCGTCTCCATTTTCCTTTCTTGCTCTTGTTCTTCTTCACTCTTCTTTCCACCAAGCAGCAAGAAGGAGGGAAGTCCTCTTCTTTCTTTCTTTCCAGTCATCTTTTTCTTTCTCTCTCTCTCTCTCTCGAGAAGAACAGAAAGAGAAACCGCATATCTGAAGAAACGAAAGAAAGAAGTCTGTTCAAGAGAAGAAGACAATTGCAGATCCTGACGAAACGTAAGGAATAAATAGAAAGAGGGAAAAGAAGAAGAACGATTCTTCTTAGTCGGAAAACATTACGAGAAAGACCGTTCTCAGGAAAGAAGAGTGACCTTGAAAAGGATGAACAAGAATAGCGTAACACTCCTACTATCTTCTACTTATTCCTATCATAGCGCCATATTCATTCATTCAATCATTCATTCCTGTCCTCCCGACCCGGCCTCTCTTTCTTTCTTGCTTTCTTTCTCACTTCTTCTATCCCCGTCTAGCAATAAGCAAACAGACAGAGAAGAGAGTCCTTCTCTCTCACTCTCTTTCATATGAAATAGATACATATACAGACTACAGATGGAGAAATACAACAACAGATCGAAAGACAAGACCGCGCGAGGCAAACAAGATGAGAAGATCAGGAACCTGCAGGTGCTGCATGCCTCGCGACAATGAGAGAAACTCCGAAAGACAAAGAA
>NW_027155533.1:0-133 GCF_002600585.1 Cystoisospora suis | reverse complement strand
TCTTCCTCTTCTTTCTCTTCCTTGTCTCCTTCATGAGACCTTTCCTCCATGAGAAACAAAAGGAAGGAAAGAAAAGACTGATCGAGAAGAAATAGTTAGATAGAAGGACATCGAGATAAAATCAAAGGCGGGG
>NW_027155532.1:0-308 GCF_002600585.1 Cystoisospora suis | reverse complement strand
CTTGGACAGCCTCGCCACGACGTGCGATCTCAACGCCTCAGACGGTCCTAACACCCGACGCGCCTCTCTCAGTCCCCGCAGGCCTCCTCAGAGTTGTTCTCACTTGCCGTACTCGATTCTTCGGCTGAAACCTCTTCCTTCTCGCAATTCCCTCTTCTTGCTACTCTGGGCACATGTGTTGTGTCCGGGGTAATCCGGGTCTAACTCCCTCTTGGTACTTCCCAGTAGTTAGGCTGCTCTAGCGGCCCTCCGTGACTCCCTTAGGGTCTTTCGTGCCTCCAACCGACTTGCAGTTTGGATAACTCGGG
>NW_027155531.1:0-46520 GCF_002600585.1 Cystoisospora suis | reverse complement strand
GGGGGGGGGGGGGGGGGCCGAGAGGAGTCCAACTGGGGTATAGGCATAAGAAAGGAAACAATCACGGACGCCTGGCGAAAAGCACTAAGCTTTTCTTGACAGGAGGAAGGTCCCTCTTAGGGTAACGAAGCATACTTTCTATGACACTCGTTCACGGGAACACGACTGGGTTTACTCCGAGAATCCAACTAACCACGCCCCAGAGACAACAGTGCCGGAGAAACAAGACCCCCCGGCCAGTGAAGCGCACAGGCAAGAAGCGCATTCTACACTTCTAGAGGTGGAGACGTCGTTCTATTTTGTCTACATGAAGAATGCCGTGCGCGTCGAAAACCATTCCATGTGATCTCTGTGAAACACCACAACACGGGAGTACTGTGGTGTCCGGACTCCGCTGTGCTCGGCTGTGTTAGGGTAGCGCGAATAAATTGGGCTATAAACAGGCGTACAAACCGCTTTAGAGACCAGCGCTGGATGATCTGATTGGAAGACTAGCCCAAAGATCTATGTTTGCGGAGACTGGACTGACAGTCATCCCTCTGAAACTCTTTCTACCACGGCTGAATGTGTGTATGTACAGAAGTGTCCGCATCTGAGATCGCTACACACCATGTTTTTGAAAGTGTGGATTTCGTAGACGGATTGTGGGAGCATCTTCTTGATGGACTCCAGAAGGACGAGTTGCTTGTCGGTCTGCAGTCGGTCTAAGAGTTTGTGCTCCTCTGCCTTTAACAGGTTGTCCCGCTTCTCACAAGCCAGCTGCCAAGCAGAGGTCGCGCGTCGACGAGACCATACGAGCCCGAGCTTCGCCCCCGCGTCGATCACCTACAAGGCAACGTACCCACACCGGTGTCTTGGCTAGCTGGCCGCTCCTTGGGCTTCGTTCTCTTGGATCGAGTGTGCGTGTCGAGCTCACTCGCTCAAGGCGTGCAGGATACAAAGCTTCGTACGCATTATCGCCAGTCCAGAAACGACATCCTCCTGACACTGGCACCCACGTTCTTTCCTGTGATTAAGAGATCACAGGAAAGACGATCGAAAGCTCCGCCTCTATCATTCCCCGCGTGGTAAAACTGACAAGCTTCGAAGGGTTGTAATGCTGGAAAACGCCACCCTCGGCCGCCGCGTAGTCGAAGGGGTAGAGATGATGCCAGTTGTGCCAACCCTCTCCAACTGCGACGAACGAAGTGAAGATCGACTCGCTCGGACGGGTTTTCGGCGCGTAGGGTCTGTCTCCCCAGAAGTGAGCTACGCTGTTTACAGTCCAGGTGGCATGGAGGCACAGACACCACCGGAGGGCACCTGAAAAGACAGCAGCAGTGGACCGCCAAGCTGACGAAAGAAGCTCTCCGGCAGGATTGATGTGACAGGAGGCGGAAGGAGCAAAGGACTGAAAACTGAACTTTACGCAAACTCTCATCTCATTACTCTTCCACGAGGGACGTCTCTCGGTACATGCATCATCGCATCTAGTCTCTCATACAAAGAGGAAGCAGAAACGTTGAAGATGGTAGGAATACAATATCTCTCTGTGCAGGGCAGACTTATCACCCTTATCAGGAAAAGTGACCTAACTGTGGCAGACTTGAGGCAATCACCTTAGAACACAAAAGTGGCGACGTGAAAAGAGCTTCTTCGATATGGACGACAAGAGAGATAAGACTTGAACGCTACAGATCTGCATGACTCTGCGTATCGGCATCCGCCTTCATAGCTTCGAAGGGACGGACGCCTGGAGATGCATGCAGCATTCGCAACGATCCTGAACGCCGGCCCGCGCTACGGGTGACCGACAGCATACCTTCTACTCACCGTGGCAAAAGAAACCTAGCCAGAAGCTGTTGTAGTAGCAATGGCCGTAGATGCCCGGAAGAATGAAGCAAAAGAACTGGTTCCACCACGGGTCTAAGCGTCGCTGTATCCTTACACAAGGATCCTCCAGCAGGTCACTGCAGTCCACGTCTTTACCTGCCACCCAAGGAAGAAAACACCCTTTACTTTTGCAGACATTCAGCGAGAAAAACTAATGCCGCCACATTCACGCACTTTTTACAGTTCCCCCTTTCTCTCCCCTGGCTGCTTGTACAGCAGCAGCAACTCCCATTCCCGCTTGGTGGCTGTTGAGCGGGATCGACTGACATTCCTCTAGAATGTAACATGTCACAGGAGCAGAGAGATGTAGGGGCACGCACATCAAAGGAAAACAACTGCAAGTATCCTGCTCTTCGACAGTGCCGTATTAGACATTGACAAGAGATCAGATACAGGAAACCAAAGATACTCGGAGAACAACATCCGTTAAGATGCTGTATGGACTTTCTCAACAGCGCCATTCAAGCTTGGAGACAGGGAGGGTACCAGAACATACAGCACAGACCTCCGAAAGCCGCGCACCACTCACCCTTGTGACGCCTCGTGCCCACAACCTGACGCAGAGACATAACAGAGTGTGATACCTGAGCAGTGATGGAGAATACCTAGTAACCCGTAATACTCTTGAAGTTGATTTGTATTGTCGTACCCGCAATGTGGACTTCGGTAGGCTTCCTCAGAAGCAGCCAGCCAACATGGGAATAGAAGAAGCCTCGCGCAGAGTTGTACGGATCTCCCGCCTTGTCTGAGTGTTTGTGATGGACGCGATGATCACGCGACTGCAATGAGGCAGACAAGAGAAAGAGCATGGGGGGGAAGTACACACGCCTCAGGAGTTGTTTTGCAGGAAGGCAGTGCAGTGAGGTGTGTCACAGTTACTGAGACAATTTTTCACGTGCCCGATCCGGCGCCGCCCGTCTGTTAGTTTACAGCCACCACTGCGCAGAGCCAAGAAAAAAGGGGAACCAAGCCTTCTCGGCAGATCTCCCGGACTGACAGCTCCAGCCGTCTTCAGGTTCTCTCAACTTCACCCCCTACAAAATCACAGGTACCAGGCCGACCAAAAAGCCCTGCAAAATGCACNNCCCCCCCAAGCGAAACTAAAAGGCTGCAAAGAATACCCGGACCTCCACGGCCTCACCATGCGTTCCACCCCGTTGAAGCGTGGCTGCGCCACGTCGATGACTAGAAGTACGTAGCCCACCGCTACCCATCTGCTCTACCACCCCGCGACGGCGTGCTATCCTTAGCAGAGGGCTATGGGTGGGATAGTTCGTAGCCTGCGGATTGAGAGGCAAGGTCCGCCGTGCCACACTTGTCGATGCGAAAGAGAAAAAACAGCGAGCCTCGGCAACGACGAGTTTTACCAGCTCGCGTAGTGGAAATCGTACAAATCTCCACATGAGCAGTCTGTATGAGTTCCTAGCCCACTGCGCGTGGGGATGTACATATGTTCCTCAGCCTCTGCCGCAGTCGCTGGGCTGATGCCTTACCCAGTGATAAATGGAGCCCTGGTTAGCGACGGAGTTCAGCAGGAGCATACCAATCCTCCACGGCAGACCCGCCTTGTAGCTGCGATGTGACCAGAGTCGATGCGCACCACATGTGATACCCAGGCCCGTCACCATATAGAGTCCTATGACCTGGGAGAATACGAGCAAGAAAGAAGTGAAAAAAATTCGCGAGAACCAATAGAAACTCTGTCGAGCGAGCAACCACGTGCTTGTTTCATCGTACACAAGAACAATTCGGCCTGCCTCAAGGCTGTACTCTGTCCATGTCGTTAGCTTCACGAGAAGTGGTGGCGCTCACCATCGTTTGTGCTGGCAAGCAACGAGTTTTCAGGTCAAAGTAAAGCACGGAAAAAGAAGACTTGATCTTGCTGTCTGCACCCCTCCGCCAGCATCAATCACGTTCGCTGGCACTTCAAGGCGACCTCCATCGGTTCAGCACAAGATGGACTAAGGGTGGAGAGCGGGCGTAACACCCATTTCACACAACGGACAAAACGAGACGGCGAGTGCGGAAAATGGAAGCCATACACCCTCTCACTTGCGCGTATCTAGGGCATACACGAATGGTACGGAGGATTGTTGCTGTCCAGATATCGCATGGTGGAAGCCCGCGAGGATGCCGACTGCCGTGTCACCCGATCGTGTGGTGCCCTGAGTCATACGTACTTCAAAAAAGATCCTCCAGGCTTTCTGGTGACTCAGAAGAAGAAGAAGACCGACGAAGGCGAAGATGTGAGAGAAGGAGAGAAAGGTGGTCATGTACGCTCGATACCTCTTGAGATAGCGATCGATGTAAATGCTGATGTTGACGTAAGACAACAGCAAAGCCATGCTGATACCCCTGCAAATGTAAACCAAAAAATCCGCATTGATCTGAAGAATCCACGAACATTCACACCCGGGGGCGCTCCCCTCCGCGGAACTGGCGAAGCTATGCAAACGGTGTAGAAGGTGCAGATACTAAGATACATCACTACCATACATAGAGGACTGTCGGAATCCACGCTTGCGACTGAGTGTAATGACCGTATATTTTTTTCCATGTATTGGCGGAGAGGACACGTTCAGCACTGCGCCAAGGACTGCCGTCCCTTTCAAGCTGTGCGGACCCGAGCTGAGTCAGAGCGAGGACAATGTCTGAACCCGCCCTTACGTCTCTCTTCAGTACTACGAGAGAAACAACAGCTACAGCATGGTCTGTAGTTCGCAGTGATCAGGCGCAACCATCAGCAAGCCCGGGCCCGTTAGTCTTGGTGAGGATACATCGCTCGACTCCGCTTGACAGAGTCTCAAGGCTGTCGCAAATCATTGAGAGCTAGCACTCTTACCACTTGCATGCGTACACCATGGAGGCGGCGCCAGGAAGCTGGTTTGTTGCCGGGTCATAAGCCGAAGAGAGACAAACCGCGACAATCAACAGAGGATGCAGTGCCTCAGTCAGCGTTGCCATCCACATTAGGTTCTGCGCTCCAAAGCCACTGTGCGGAAATGCAGGAGCATCCGAGGGAACACACACTACAGAGATTTGCTCTTTTCCGCGGGGCTTCTCTCTTCTGTGGAGACTCCTCCGTCCTCACCTTCACGACGTTTCGCCACTGCCATCCGTGCGAGGTTCAAGCCGTCACATGGCAGCGCGCCTCTCCAAGTGCTATATCCAGACTAAGTGACGACACTGTGGAGGTGCGCAGCTAGCCTGCCGCTTTATGTACAAATGCTGACGGGTGAATGCTGGCACAAAACAATGGAAGACCAGTGAGGTGAACACTCGGCCCAAGGTGCCCACAGAGTCGGAGACCACCTGCCTGTCCCAGACACGGGTATGATCGTACTCACCCCTTCTTCGAAACGTATTTGTCCTCCTTTTCTGTCTGTGTCTCGTCATCCTTCGCCTCCTCTTTCTTCTCGCCTACTGCCGCGCATCCTGGCTCGCTCCCTCCTCTGCTGCGGGTGCCTTCGCAGCCAAGTAAACTCAGCACGGCTACCGCCACAGCAATGCTGCGCTGGAACGCAATGTCCCCCAAGTACAACGAGACCAAAAAATGCGTCGAGGGTAGCCCAGTTTGCATGCAGAAATTCAGGAACAACGGAGGGTACACCCGGCTGAGCACGTGCGAGAAAAGATTTACGTGTTTTCCTTTCTGCAGAGTCAGAAGGATGAGGGAGTCCACGAAAAGAAGAAGAGAGCCGGCGGGGACGAGGGTAGCCACAGCGCGGCTGACCGGTCGATAGGTCGACGGCAGACGGAAAATGCCGGGGGCGAAAAAGGAAACATCTTCTTGGAACTGAAGCGGAGAAAGGAAGAGAACGCAAAGCAATTTAGATGCGGTGCTTGACTCTCTAGCACAAATGATAGAAGGTACAGGGACAGGACAAGAAAAAGAAAACTGTTGCACAGACTGGGCACGACGATGCTGTCTGTACCCCTCACATACATCGGCCGTGCATTTCTTCGAGATACGAGGCAGTGCAGGCGTACACACCGCTGCCAACTGCAGTGCATGCGTAGCTCCACATTTTCTGTATGATTCATCAGCTGGCCTGGGGACCGGGTCCATCACTAGTCGTTTCACGGACCGCAGTGGTGACGACCGACCCATCGACGCAAGCACACCACCAACTCAAGTGGAAACACACATGTGGGCAACCTCAGACCCAGGGGTCATTCCGGGAAAAGGAACTAATGCCACACTGCGGCAGACTCGATACAATGCTGAAATACACGGGGAGACTGGTCGCAGCATTCTCCTGTACCCTGGTGCACTAGATCCACTAACGCCGCGCTAGATCTCCCCCTCTCCCACAACAGGCGCTGGTACCAGAGAGAAAAGGAACAGATGTGGGACCTCTTGCGTAGAACCAATCAGGCTTGGGCGTACACACCGCTTATCAACATGGTTGTCTCTCAAGAGGCCTGGTTCGGCTCACTGACACAGCCCACCGGGGCCTACACTAAGCTGGCGATTGCAAGTCTGCACAGTCCAACAACGGTCATCATAAGGCCGGATTCCGCAAGACGTCATGAGGGGAGAGTCTGCGAGAAAACACAGTAACTGACCCTCCGCCATGGACAACCGCACACTCCGGTGAACGACTGACCATCATCTTCCCTCCCCCTTGTCTGAAAGACACAATCCATAGTCCTGTATGTCTGCTTCGTTTGAGAGATGTTGAAGGCTGACCAGGGAAAGAGCAGCGGGCTCGCCACCTCTTCGCACGTAACGAGCGTGAACATCGTGATAAAGGGGCTTCGAAAGCGACAGCACAGGCTAGGCATTCAAGAGATAGCCGAAGCTGTGACTAAACAAAATTGCCACTCCCACTATATCTGTGCTCGCTGACATCGCTTCAAACCGGTGACAGTGACTACTGGAGCATTTGATGGCAGCAGCTGTCCGACTATCTGCTAAAAACTGGCGGTTCCACACAGCTTGTCATTGTTATGTCCAGCACACATGCTTCCTTCCTCTCCGTAAAGATGTACCCTTTTCTCCGTGTGACGTCACAGTCTCATGCTTACCACTGCGTCTATGGCCGTGAGTGCCACAAACGTCGTGAGGCAATTCCAGAGCATTAGTGTGACAGAAGGCCGGTCCCGCTTCTCTTCATTTTGCTTATCGTGGGTCTGCTGTGTCTTGGCTGGTTGCGCGAAGAGCAGCCGGAGGAGGTATAGAGAAGTGAAGTAAAGAACTACTCCAGCCCACAGATAACGGGAAAGAATGGGTGCAACGCGCGTATACTGGTCGGGATCCTGCCAGAAATCATACTGCAGCCACCCGGCATGGGGATCAGGAAGAAAAGCAAGCAGAAGCTTCCGCGCCCTGAGGGCGCTGTCCTGCATGAAGAACGCCATCCCAGCGAAGACCCGAAGAAGAGGACAATGAGCAAGAACGAAAATCGAAAGAGTGGCACGTACCCCGTACTGCGTTCCGGTAGTACGCGGTCAGGCGAAGAAGCCGTCCCCTGAAACAAGAAAAGGCACTTTCACTTGGTAGCCCAGTTTCCCAAGTGTCCGGCAGTGCTGCTTCTTTTTGTGGACCAGCCTGCCGCATCTCTGTCTTCACTTGTATGTCTGCCACTCTGAACAGGCAGACATCCGCTGCGCGGACTGTTGCTGGCACGCAGTACGGAGCAAGACCTTTTTCATGTCAGTAAAGAAATGTCGGAAAAAAATCGCGCGGTGTGTGTGTGTGTGGCGGTTGGCGCAGCCACAGACATTACTGCCAACCCACACCTACGTACGCGAATATAGGTGGTCTATAGCACTGATGGAAACCGAAGCCCCCCTGCCCCAGATAACCCCTGCTCTCCCAACAGGCAACAGGGTTCGGGTCGGGATGGTGACGGGCGACGGCATCACACACGAGACGGTGCGAGCTGACTAGCGCGACGGCTACGGTGGTCGCTTGTCTCCCAAGCAGTCAGGAGGGACATAGACGGCACAAAAAAAAGAAGAAAAAAAATACAGCACCAAAGAAATCAATGGGGGCCAATCTTGATGACCAATGGCTCTGAAAGCTCGCCCGGGTTCTGCCTTCCCGTCCAGTCCGCCGTCTAGTCAGAGGACGCGAAAAGCGGCCCACCTGTGCTTTTTTCGCTGTTTTTGGGCGCCGCACACTTCGACGCGGCGCCCCTCCTCTGGCGGTCACTTTCGATTCAGCTCTTTCAGCTCTTGTTCACTACCGTACTTTTCTCTTGAGAATGTGTCCCCGTGGATACACACGCGTTGGAAGTACGGGTCGTGAAGACACGTTTCAGGTGGGGTTGCTTTAATTTTCTCTTGCCGGGACGGCATTTCACGCAGACAAGCATCGTCCTGAGAGTAACAGCCCGGCCCAATGGGTGCACTGCTTTTGATGCCCCTACTGTAGGAGGGCAAGACCTCTGGGTCCTTCTCGAGGTTTCTGCGCGTTCAGCACCCACCACGTCACTGGCGATCGACCTCGGGCCGAGGCTGATTTGATACAGACGAGTAACGCTAACAACACTTTTCTCAGTGCCCCCGACGATCCCGCAGAAAATGCGCTGACGGCTCATGCTGGCTGCGAAACAGGTTGCGACGGCCTACCACTACTAGATGGCATCCGGGTGGTCGCCTGGCTGTGGACCAGGCAGCGAAGCTCAAAAGGCTCAGCTGAGCCAGAAGGGGGATGGGACAAGGCCCAGCGGGTCTTGGAAGTGCTGATGTGAAGGTCCGGTCTTTCTCTGGCGGGCACCCAGAGGGTCTAATCCTTGAGATGTTGAACGGCTGATTCACTACAACTGTTTAGCCTTCCATGAGCAGCAGTGTTGCTTCGAGATTTGACGGGTTGCACTGTCTCTTGCCGATTCGAAACCTCAAGTACCAGTAATTTAGTTTTCATCGCCGTCGGTCAGCTGGGGGAAAGTGAACTGAATCTTTTTATATCGAAGTAATCACCCTGATTTGCACACCGCGCGTAGCACGACGAGACTGCACCGGTTCTACATGGACTTCCGCACCCGATTGGGTCTTCGAGGGGAAACACTAGCAGGAGCAGCTACGAGCGGCTCCATGCTGTTGTTGGCCATGTACAAACAGATGGGCTTTTTTATTAGACGGGCACCCTTACACGTTGGCATATAGCCACGTAGCAGCGCTGACGAAAGCAGCGCCTCTAGATTACTCTGTATACCATCCATCCGATACTTTTTCAGGAGCACCCGCACTGCCCTCCTTTCTGTCTTCTTTGTGTCCGGCGGCTGGAGGCCCTTTCCCGCCGCTCTCTGCTAGTCACTTTCCAAACCACAGACACGGTGGCGACTGGTCACTGTCTGGGACTGCAGGCCTGCGACGACCATTTGACGTTCCAGTTGATGCTGCAGTCTCTCTGCCCCCGCGCGTAGAGGGACAACAGCTGTGTGAGCCTTTGAACGCCACACCGGTATGTGCAGACGTTTGTACCTTCCGCCAGCGACCGCCGCACATGGTCCCGGTTGGCGGGNNCCCGCCAACCGGGACCATGTGCGATGCTATTCGACGGCCGGGTCTCTGTCAAGACTGAAACCCGAAGAGTAGACAGGATTTCGGACAACCACGGCGCCTTATACACTGGACACGAGCTCAAACAACGATGTCTCACTTCTTTTGTTTCCGTTTCCCTTTCTTCCCTCCTTTTTTACCCGTGCCAACTGGGTCAATAGGCACTCTGGAAAAAAGCATCTCGTTGATAAACTTTCTGTAGTCTAGACGACCGTCCTTTGACGCCCGAGCCTCCATCATGAAATAGGTGAATTCCGCATCACTCAGTGGAGCAGGCATGTCCTCTCCGCCACCGATGTCCGCGCCGCAGAGCAGCGCCTGCAGAACTCGCACCTCAATGAATCCGCTGTTGTCGACGTCCAAGAGGGCAAATGCCTCCGTCACTTTTTTCTTGCTCGCTGTACTCGCCTCAACCTCCTACAAGCAAAGGTAGAAGTACGCGTTGAGAGCTACTGGAACAGAGGGAAGAGAAAAGAGGTGTGGATGTGCAACAGTCGGAAAGGCGCTCCTTGCACATCAGACACATGGCGGGCCTACAAACGAGCTCTCGGGTACCAGGTAAACAGAGCATGCAAGCGCAAGACACTGCCATGAAATCCACTTTTAGCACATGAAGCTGAGAGTGCTAGTGCTTACTCAGGACGCCACCCGAGTACACGCATCTCCCCAAGTCCGACTGGGCATGAATGTTTCACTACTTCAGGGGAGCTTGCCTCCGCAACGACGATTGATGTTGATTTACCTCAACAAGTTTGATTACATCTTCCTCATTCAGTCCATTTTCAAAATCAACATCGTAATCATCCATGGCCTGCTGGAGCTCCTCTTCTGAAAGGTTATGCCTGCACGCGCACGTAGCGCTCATTACAGTCTACGCCATACCGTACCGAAAACCCCATGTCTTTTGATCAGGTGACCGCATGTGCACTCGTGTCTCTCTCCTGTGCTCTGGCCGTCGTGTTGTTCGGCTAGAACAGAAGAGGCAAGCATATCCTTTCGGTGTAGCATACCCGAGGGTGGTCAGAAGCGCGGTGATCTCATTCGGGTCCAGAATACCCTTTTTGTCCCTGTCAATCTCAGCAAAGAGGGAGCGCGTCTGCATCATCTGCACGCCGAGTTGAGATCAACAAGGACACCCGGAACCCAGGCCGTCACGTATCCATTCCTGTATTGTGGAGCAACAAACCAGAGGTGAAGAAAAGTGCTGGAAATCAGACGTCCTTGTATGTTCTCATCTGGAAGAAATATGACGGTCTGGCAGTTTCTCCTTTCTCCAGAACGCACTTGCCCCGCCCTCTCGTCTCACGGACACAGTAGGCTTGGATCCAGAGAAACTCCGCCGGCAGTGCACCGCCAACAGGATGGTTCGCACGGACTCGTACATCTGTACCTGGCTACACTTTCCTCCACAAGAATGAAGGGCGCACGGTCCCTTTTTCTTGCCTGTGGCTGAGGCTCACTAGTGGACCGAGAGAAGAGTCCCTCTTGACAGCTTCTCCTCGTTCACTAAGGTTCATTTCTGTCCTGCCTCCTTTAAATCCCTGTGACTGCCTTGACGGACCCGTCACACTGCGCGGGGGGGGGCTTACTGTGGGATCGCGGTGTGGCGGTAAGGAAATGCATACGATTCGCGCGGATTCGGCAGGGGTCTCTCCCGCCGGTGGAGAAAAGAGGTCGTGCTCACTGATAGCAAAGAACGCTGAGTGGTTTAAACTGTTCTGAGCTGAATGAGTATAGAACCCAATAGTAGCCCCCTAGTAGCCCCTACTGTAAGATGGCTAGAACGTGAACCTGTAAGTACAAACATTACGGCCCTTCCATCAGTCAGCAGCATTGAAGAGCGCCTGTTGTACATCAGCACGGTGCATAGTCACGGTCTTATATTCTTAATGCCTGCTCTGTACACCGGATATGGTGACTTCTGCCCAGCTATTTACGCAGGAGATTCAGAAATAGTGTTCTCCCGAATCAGCACATCAGATAACATCTGAAGCTAGACTCCTTGTTCCATTTTCTAGGCTTAATCCATTGCCCTAAATGTTATGGACTGTACGCTCCTACCAACTAGCCAACGTTGCGCCAAGCCTGGATAACGAATGTGTAAACGGCGGCTGTATTGTGACGGTCCAAAGGTAGGAAAATCCTTGTCGGGTAATTATCGTCGTGCGTGAAAGTTGGTACGACTCTTCACACGCCGTACCAATAAGATTAACAGGAGTAAGTAAAATTATCAATACCTACGACAGTCAATGTGACAATCTATCCATACATAGACTTGCGGAGAAGGGGAAGTGTGGTCCACGGAGGGATGTTTAGCCGGAAAGTTAGCGTCTATAATAGAAGTACATATAAATAACCCTGTCTCGGAGTACCTTCAGGTTCTCTATTTGCTATTCAGAGTATAGCGTATTGGGAAGTGAGATGCTGCGTGGGAACTACCGGGTCAATCATATATTTCAGTACCAGTAGGTGATATTGAACCAATCACCACCGTGTTTCTTTAAGTGATAGAATCGGGATACTCTGGTATCCTTCAAGGCATAACATCAAAAGCGAATATATGCATAGGCATGAAGATAAGCATAATACTACATAGGAATACAAAGACCCAGAAGCGCCGGAAGACAACCGACCTCGTGATTGCGAAGCATTTGCGGGGGGCGACAGCAAACCTCTAGCTCCAAACACCTCAGCAGCTCTGTAATTACAGCCAACGCTCAGCTGCTCTGTGCGATGCGCGGCTCCACGCTTCTGCTTTCTTAGTCTTTTTCCTGTTTCTCTGGCTATGAAATACGCATCTCCTTGCCAAGTACCTGTTCCTCTGTGAGAAGGCTCTGCTTTTTCGGCATGTCTGGAGCCGGCGAGTCCTCAAGTCTTGCTCGCCGCGGACTTCCCAGGGTAAGTTGGTCTTCGCTCACAGTGTTGCCATCCCCCCTGGCTACGTCCGAGTTTCTGTCGCCCATCTCCCCTGCGGTCAGAAGCCGAGTTCCTAGAGAACTGCTTCCGTCTGGGCTGCTTCCTCGGGGGGTAACACCTGGTGCGAAGCCGGACGCTGGCCCCATGGCCGGATCGGCTCCCTCTTGCCAGTCATCCGGCGCGTGAGACTCCATTTGCAGAGCCGAGGTGGTGAGCAAAAACAACGACAGAAAACCGTTAGGCTGCGGGGGAATATTGTCTGTTAGCCAGGATAGACAGGAGGCTTGGGAGGAAGGATAATGAGAAGGTTCGTTGGTTGCAGGTCAAAGATCCAGTTTGGGGTCTTAAGGGGAGCCCACGTGCGGGCAATAATGCTGAGGAAGAGGGCCGAGCAGGGGACACACCAGCTCTACGGTTGTTTATGGACAGAAGATATTGCGAGCCTGGCAGTTTCTGGCTGCTAGTTCTCTCCTCTCACTCAGCAAACACTGGTCGACAGGTTCAGCGCGTGCTCAGGTCACCAGTTAGCAGGTCCTTGAGGAAGCCTGGCAAGCAGAAAACCGGTGGAAGCGCGAGGCGAACAGCTATCCATCAACAAAGTCGTCCCTCTCACCGAGCGGGCGATACTGAACGTGAATAGTAGTCTGCTCTTCTCGGAAGATACCCGTGTTTCAGAAGGTTTACAAGGTTTTGTTGGTTGTGTCCCGAGTGCTAATCCTCGCTGTCGTGCGAGAGACAGCGGGGATCTCGGTGGTGTGCACGAAGCTGAGAGTGTCCAGACCTGGATGTCCCGTCCATGGCGCGCTTGAGGGCTCCCGGTGGTGTGTAAGCGCAAAGCATCGAATATTGTCTAACGTGTTCAGCCTCAAATGGGGACTGCTACACGACAGCATATGACGGCCTTACCTGCATGCCGAATGTGGGGCTACCCTCTGCGGTCGAGGCCCTACATAGCGACTCGCACTGAGTAGTAAGCAGGCGCCGACGGAGTACTAGCCTGTGACCTCCAGGTCACACAAAAAAAAGTCTCTCTGCCCGTTCTATTCATGGCAAGGAATGGTGCGGTTCTGATCCCTGCCTGCAAGGCACCGACCGGAAACTAGGGGTTCTGTGCACGCGACAGTATGGGCGAAGAAAGCCCCCTAAGCCCCGACTGCACGAAGGACAGGCACTACTGGTCCGGAGTCACTCGCAGTATTTGCCCAGCTGTGCCTGGAGAGAGCCCGACCTTCTGACGGTCATGGCCGAAGGAGATGCGAGTACTTGGTTTGACGTTGTGAGAGCACCGTTGGCTTCTAAGGACTGCAGCTCCACATCGGGACTTTCGAGCCTCCATGCGTAAGAGCAGACACTTTCTGGTGGTGGGAGTTGTGTTTGGTCGCTACTGCGAGGGATTGGTTGACCCTTGCGCTGCGACGTAGCGCTCCGCTTGCACTGAGCCAGGTCAGGGGCTCGCGTCGCGCGTTCCCCCCTAACCGCCGACTGCCTCTGCAAGAGCAGGGCACGTTCCGCTCGGTTGACTGAAACAGTAGGACGAAGAAGGAAAAACGATGTTTCGCTCAGGTGATGATCGGCCAATCAAGAGCAACTAGCGTGGCGACAGGGAAATTCCTTCCCCGCCCCGAGTTGAGCTCCTGCGACTGCTGATGACTATATTGGACCACTGGACGCTTCTGGGCATCCCGTATCTTCAGGAGTCTTCAACTGAGCCAAACGGCGGGATGGAGGCTACACTAGACTGTTGTGCCCCTCGCACGTAGAGTTTCACCTTTTGTCTAGCCATGGTCTTATATCTGCCCGGCAGAGCACGAAGTTCGCACCCTCGAATTGACAGTAGGCTCCCGAAGGCCCATCCAGGAAAGTGACAAAGTCGCCCTAGTCCAGATATATCCGCGATGCTGACACGTCCGCCGACAGGCCGGTGGCACTGTGAAAAAGAGATTTCGGTCGCGGAACTACTCTGCCGGACACGGCGAAACAGTTGCCCGGCGGGGGGGGGGGAGACAGGTGATCGGAACTGGAGAGGCTTGCTTTGAAAGTTACGTTCAAATGAGTGTTGCTCGTGCTCTCACAATGTCGGTTTCACTCTCCGCCCAGTGCTGAGACGGACGCATCCAAGGACCGTTGACAGCCGTGAAAGCAACTCCAGAGTGTCTCAGTATTCCTGATCCCATTTCAAGTGTGTCCAGGGAGGCTCCCACAAGCGCCTCCCAGCATGCCACACGGGAAGACTGCCAAAAAAGCCTCCTCCCAAGATATAGTCTTTCGTCAGCGACCTTCTCGAGACCGGTCTGAGGCTCCTTTGACCGGACGATATTGGCTGTTCTTCAGAATTCGGCCTCTGTCGGGCGAGTCAATACATGGTTTCTTCTGGCCATGCGATTCTTTAATAACACGACGGAATCTTTTTCTTCTTCGGCAGTGCAGCCGAGGAGTGTTTTTTTGGGGGATTTGCCAGTCAAAACCCGTCTGACGTCTGAGCTGGGGAGGTAGTGCCACAGGGAAACGATCAGCTCGCTGAGCGCAGTAATGTAGTCTGCATTTTACCGGTTCCCTTCTCACAGGTATATAGCCGGGCCACGACCAAGTCTGACAGGTTTGCTGAAGTGATAACTACTTCTCTCTCTGCCGTCGCGGTGCTGGAGTGTTGCTCCTTCCTTCGGAGGCACTGTAAGAGGCATGTATTCTTGCTGCGGTCGACAGGCCCTATATTTCTTGATGCATAAGAGAGCTCAGGTTTTTCCGGGGACTGCCTGAGGACAACGGCAGCTCTGCTGCCCGATGGACTTGAGCGGGCGCCGCGGCCACGCCTTGACCTTGTTCCGCCCCAGGATCATTCTGAAGGAGTCGTACCTACTTCAGCTTGAAGCGAACCCAGCCAGGAACACCTCCTTCCCGTGTGTGGATCTGCCTCGTGAAGCAATCACCGAGTGTATCGCCTGTGAAACAGGAGTACCACCGAGCCGCACTAACGGCCCCAAGGGGTTCCACAGTTGGCATCACCTCGAGCCCAGGACGTTCGGAAGCACTACCACTTTTTTAGCGGATGGAGCACTTCGATGCCGTTGACATCTCCGGAGTGATAGCTGCGGAACGAAACGACTGTAGCGAAAGCACTAGAAGCCATTCTTGGCGATCCAACTCAAAAGAAGCGGGGTTTGTACAGAACTGCGGCCTACGGCCAGACCTATGACAATGCGTTGGGACAGCTCTGTCTCCCCCGCATCCCCTTTGAGGCTCCTCGGCCTTGAGATTTACGAATTGCAAGTGTGCTGGTGCTGCTGACACACATCTACTCTCACAACGACGCGGATTGGATGAACGCGCCTTCTCTGTGTCTCCCTGGAGTCCGCACACAACACACCTACCCTGGCTGTCTCACCGCCGTTTCCTCGTCACTGAGCTCGTTTGCTCTCCTTGTGCGCGATGGCCACTACCTCTACAAGTCGTAAAGCCATGCTACAAGATGAAGCGCGGCCTCAAAGTCATTTTGTGTGGTGTCACAGTCGCCCTGTTGTGTGCCCTCGTTGTGACTTTGCTGTCTGTCTTCCTCACCGGTCAGAAACAATCAGGGAGCCGATCAAGTTCTGCTGGGGGGGAATCGTTGGCGAGTCTTCAGAGTGAGGGGGCACGACAAGAGAATGCTACCGAGCAAGAAGGCATGCATGGCCGCGAACTCGGCACTAGAGTGAGTGCGGAAGATGTCACTGCTTGGTTGCTGGGGCAACATTTCACCGGGGAGGACGGAGCATGTTCTCCTCGTTCGGAGTCGTCATCAGATTCCCGTCGGCGCAGGTGTCTGCTCCCTCTAGTTTGCCACACATGGCACGCTCAAGACGAAGAAGGTAGGGCTGGGTTTCCGAGTGCCCCACTGATCAGCCAACGCCGTGTCCTGAGGGTGCGTCTCAGCGCCGTGGCCGCACTTCACTGTGTGAGAGTAGCTGCAGGTTCTGCTTCGGTAATTGCTGTCGGGACTGCGTGGTCCTGTGTTGACAAAGACACTTTAGAGATGGGGGCAGGACGTCTGCTTCTAGCCGCCTGTCTGGCGACATGCAGTACAGAGTCCACACATCTTATCAAGAGAGAGTGAGCTGCCGTACTAACGCGGAGAAATCATATGCGTCAAGATTAGCCATGTCGAGCAGCTCGCGAAGAAAATTGCTTCCGTTCTAATGTCTTGCAGCTTCCTTCAGATGCCATCGTATGTTGAGGTCCTTCGGTTCCTTGCGCGCTGGGTGACTGTTTACGCGGCAACCACATCAGTTTCCCATTTCAGCTGCGGTTAACTGTAGCGACCGCAGACACACTCTCAAATGAGCTGGAGCGGGATCCTGAGTGCTTCTTTGGCAGTCTGCTAGAAGTGCTAGGGGCGAGGTGGAGACGAGAGAAGCGAAGCCACGGCAGGAAAACGTATTCGGCCTTGGCCGGTTATCGACACTGAGCTTCTCTGGCGCACAGGCGCTCAGCTAGCCCCTCGCTACGTATATTTGCAATATATGTGTAAGCCTTCACAGATTCGCTGTCTGCTTTCACCAGCTCTCCGGCTACCCGCTCGGTCTTGTCTCCTGTTCTGTTCTCAGGCATCTGTACAGTACCCTATTCCCTTCCAGCTGGTTCGCCTTGTCATGCTTCAGCAAAGGTCTGTGGTAAAGGCCTGGCTTGCACGTACACTTCTAAGAGATGTGCCCCCCTGCTCGAAACGGGGGACGCCTGCATCCCAAGCGAAGCGCACATGTGCCGTTCTGGGCTCTGTCGACGGAGTACTCAGCCCTCAGGACGACGCGGAGTACCCTTTGGAAGGCCAGATGCGAATTCTCAGGCGTACCTGTCGGGGGCAGGAAGCTGCCTCACCGAAACGAGCCAAGCCAGAACAAGGAACCTGCACACTTCGTACACTGAGAAGACCACGGGAGGACCAGATCGAGAAGAGGACTCCATCCTCACCAGGTCGGCTTCAACAAGAGCATCGAAATCGGCGCCGGCAGGTCCAGAGTCATCTGCACCAAAATCGACCAGAGGGAGCACGGTAGAAGTGCATCCTGCGGAGCTGATGCGAGAATACAGAAGGAGAAACTCTTCGCCCGTGAAGGGTTTCGCTGCCGCGCAGGAACTGGAGACAGAAAGCCTCCCCGAGCCGGCAAGAAGGAAACATCCCTTGACAGGCGACAGTTTTGCCACAGGTGTTTCTATCTCCCAGATCAATTCGCGGGCCCTGTCTGCACTGCCCGAGCAACTACAAGAGGAATTCGCATGCATGGAAGAAGTAGGCTGGGGGCAGCCGTGTGATGGAGTTTATGTTCACTGCAGACCTGAGTGTGGTATATGCAGCCCAAGAAACATCTGCGAACCTCTGTCCTCAACGCTAGCGGGGCCGGCGACGGGGCAAGAAGCGCCTCGGACAGAGTTTGCGCCTGAGTTCCGGGGTCATCAGCCTCCTGGTCAGCGTCCAACGGGTCAACACGTGAGTCAACGAGAGCAGTGGTTTCTTACAGGCTTTTCAGATCGCGAACCCGAGCAAACAGACAGTAGTGATGGCCCCGGTCACTTCCACGGGGAGACACCGCCAGCTCAGGGACGAGACAAAGCACAAGAAGGGGTGCCAGATGGAGTTCGTGCCGCGGAGCGCGCCGATCACCAAGAAGGCAGAGGAGCTGAGAGGAGAGAGCAAGATGGAGCTCCTATAGAGTTTTCCAGATGGCAATCTAATCGAAAAGACTACCCCCAGGGCGACACAGAGGATGCGCCTGCGCGAGTCGAAGCCGAAGATGAAAGTGAAGCAGAAGATGAGATCTTGCTCAACGTCAGGAGGCAGCAGGCTGACCGCAGCAGAGGACGAGGTGATGTCTTCGGAAGTGCGAGGCTACCGGAGCTGGAGAGGGCCGATCGCATTCTCCAGAGGGAAGAGGGAGATGATGGTGGGATGCCTACCGATAAAGAGGAACAAAACGACTCGAGTGAAGAAGGAAAGTTTGCTATTCTGCTTGGCTATCAGTTCGGAGGAGGAGATCAGGAAGGAGATTCAGACGAAGAGGAAGAGCGTACGGCTACTAGCAGGTTAGCGCACGACGGAAGCGGACTCGAGAGGCCTAACGTTCGAGAAGAACAGGGAGACCCTAGAGGAGAGAAAAAGCTCGCTATTTTGCTCGGTTACAAGTTTGATGGAGGAAACCAAGAAGACATCTCTGACCAGCGGAAGGAAGACAGTGATACTACCGGTACAATGTTGTCAGAAGGCCACGGACCCGAGGACTCCGATGAATCTGAACAAGGGAAACCAGCAGATGGAGCGAAAGACCTGGATGACAACGGCGAGGCAGTCCTCGTGGGTCAGCACCACCACCGAAAAAAGAAGAAAAAACACAAGGCCGCCTGTCCGGAGGACTACGGATGCGCGGCTCCCTTGCAGCTTTCATGGACTCAACACCCTGCAGTCCTCATGAGTTCATTTGGCAAAGCCCCCGGAGTACCGTGCTTTTCCAGCTCTTCGTCTCCTGCCTTCTATCTGCCCTGGGCGTCTGCGGCTAGCGCATACCCTTTCAATCAAGCACTTGGCACTACCTTCCAGGGTGCAGGTTTTGCAGGAGTGCCCTCTGTTTCCTCCCCGATGCCCGCTCCTGTTCCGTATCCCTTTCCTGTGCCACTTCCTTTTCCTACCGCCATGTCGCCGCAAGGCCCAACAGTAGCTCCTCTTTCAGTGTCTCGGCAGCTCCCCCTGTCTCCGCTCTCCCCTTCTACGGACAGCGTGTCTCTGAACTCTTCACCCGGGCAAGGGTACGTAGGCGGGAGCACTGGAACTGTTGTAAGCCCCCAAAGTGCTATCGTATCTCCTGTGACAGGGCAGCCTATGGGAGTCAGGTTGTCTGGCGAAGCACTTCTTCAACAAGAACAAAGTCTTCGGCAGAACTATTCTCCGGGGAATGCACTCGGATCACAAAGTGCTGAGCAAAGATATGGACACCCACGGCAAGGCATGGGGCCGGTCGACCTGATACAGAGAGAGCCCCTCCAGACGCCGGCAGTCGTACAGGCCTCCGTACAACAACAGCAGCAGGTAACTGGGGTGGAACAGAGTTTTCTTCCTCCTGGCATCTCGCTAACGCCTCAAAATGCTCCACAGCTATATGGACAGCCCCAACAACCCTCTGGTGTCCAGCAAGCGGCCTTGTCTCTCACTGCGGCCAGAATGGGGAGGCAGCAAGAACCGCAGGGGGCTGGAGCAGGATCGCAGCAGCACACCCGTGCTCAGCCTCAGGCTGCAGCTACTCTGCAGTCTTACGGGCAGGCCATGCAACTGGATCCAAGGATACAGACACACCAAGAACAGCTTCAGCAGATCTTGAGCCTGCTGCAGAGCTTCTCTCCTGATGCCGCCGGTCAGCTTGGGGTCCCGTCTCCAGTCGTTCCCGCTGTCTCTTCTTTGGTCGCTGGGAACACAGTTTATCCTGGAGTGTCATCATCCCCAAGTGGAAATCCGAATTACGGAGCAACGACCACCGCGCCTGGCAGCCCCTCCAGCGTAGCTGCAGCACCAGGGACGGCTGCTGCTGTGTTCGAAGAGATGGCCACACGGGCGAGCAGCGAGGCCGGTCGATCACCACTCCCTCCACCTGCGCCACCTTTCCCGGTGTTGCCTGGCTCTCTTCCCTACCCTGGGATCGTGCCTTCTGTACAAGCGAATCGACCATATACTGCTGACCCGGTCCTAGCCTCGAGGGCCGCACAAGTCGGAAGAGACGGGGTACCAAGTTATGCAGCCACGCCGTCTGAAGGATACGTCACTTTGGGAGCTGCACAGCTGGGCGCTCCTAACCTCTACGGACTTCCCGGTCTAGGCGCTGGAGCTGGGCCAGGCACCGTCCCCGCAACGGCTGCTATCATGTCCTCTCTCGGTTCAACGCTGCTGCCGGCCTCTGTGCCGCCGCGGAGGTATCAGGCAAGGACAGACCTTACCCTGCCCTCTGACCCTTCGCAAAGTCTTTCTTCGGGTCCGATGCCCAGGGACGGAGGTGAGAAAACGCTTTTGCGGGGTGGCACCCGCGCGGGACAAGCGGACGCGCCTGAGTCAGACAGGTTCGCACAACAACAGCCAGAACCGCCGCAGGGCACTGACGACGGAGAACAACAGCAGGTATCGAATCAGTCACGTGTCTACAGGACAGAGGAGAAGCAGGAGCGGAACCAAGAAGACCAGGCGGCCCTCCAGCGGGACGCGTATCACCTGCAGTCTCTTCAAACTCAGGCTCTCCTGCAGGAACAGCTAGCTGGCGACTTGCATCAGCAGGTTCTGTCCAGCCTTCAACAGCAGCAGCAAGTTCTCGAGAAGCTTTTAGCGCAGAAAGGAATTGCTTTCTCGACGGCAAATTTGAACCAACGTCTCGCACAGGATGGTCAATCACAGTCCGAGAGGCAACAGCAACTTTTACAGCTGACCCTTGGACCACGACTACCACCACGATCGCAAGAGCAGCAAGCGCAGCTTCAGTATCAGCCTCTATACGATCCACAGCAGGAATATACCCTTCCACAGAAATCACAGCAGACGGAGCAGCGAGTGGCACTTCAGACCCAGCCACAGTCAGATCAGCAGCATCATCAGCACCTGGAAAGACAGCAGCAGCCTCAGCTGCAACCGCATCCATCTCCGAACTTCCAAGAGCTCACGCAGCAGGCGCGCAACAACCTGCAGCAGCAACAGGAGCGGCAGCAGGTTCCCCAGCTAGGAACCCCACAGCAAACGCGGTTCCAGGTACAAGTCGGGCCGGTGGGCGAGCAGGAAGACTTTCAGCTTGCCCAAAGGCTCCAATTTGCGTTAGAGCAACAACTCACGCAGCAACCATGGACACACCAGGTGCTGCCGTCACAACAGCAGGCCTTGAGCCCGCACGCATTGCAAGACCAGATGGCTCAACAGTTGCAGCAACGTCCTACATTAGATAACGTTGGCTCACGACAAGAGCCAGACAGCTTCAGTGCAGCCGACGGAAGAGCGGAGAGTTCTTTCTCCTCCAGCAACCAGATGTTCTTTCCTGCGGATACCTCAGGTTGGTCCTCCGCGGCGTATCCGCTCTTCCAAGGTCAGCCTACGGCACCGAGCTCGTCGCTCGGTCCTGGCGGAGGGAGCGCTGCAGACGGGAGAGAAGATTCGGGGATTCCTTCAACGGCAGCATCAGACAAGGGACAGAAGAGCTGTCGGGCATCGCCGTCGTGCTGTTGTGATGAGGTATAAGTCGTGTCTACACCTGCTGTCCAGCGACAGAGAAACCTGATATTTGCGGAAGCTACTATTGAGTCGCCGCAGGTCGTTAGCTCAGGTACCGCAGAGACACAACGACAGTCAGAAAGAAGTTATAATGCTACCCGCCTCCCTGGGATGAGACTGCTCTGGTAGAACCATTCTTGCTACGTAGGAACAACTGTGATGTGCCTTTCACGAAGACCCTTCTCCTGTCCGGACAACTTCTCTCTCTCTCTGTTGCCAGGTCAAACAGAAAGACTCTATATCATCGTTACCCCCGACTGTTTACTTGTCGCCGAATGTACCACTTTGTGTCATGCGCCATCCGATAAGCAGGTGTCAATATAGTTCAATTATCTTCATTCCTTTCGTTCCCGTGCGAAGACGCATCGTAGTGTGTTCGATTCGTGACAAATTAATATCCCAAGTGTCGGGGTAAGGTTAGCTGTTTCGGCTTTGATCTTCAACATGGAATTGGCTGACGATTCCCTCTGTTGTATCTGTCTTCTTCATTCAACTTGACACTAGTGGATGAATTGCACTGCGAGATGGCCGCTGACAATCTCTCATTTCCTCTTATCATCACACTCGATCTAGGTGATTCCTCTGTTGCGATGTCACAAGGATATCATCCTCTTGTGCGTGTTGCTCTGCTTACAACTCATCCAGAAAAGCGCCTTTTGCCTTCCCCCTATCCACAACACGGAATCACCCTCGTGCGAAGCTCGGAAAGAAATAAATTCCCCATGCTCCGGAATCGTCGCGAACGAATGCGCAGATGGATACTTTTGTGTCAACGGATATTGTCAGTTGCCCTTTGGTCCATACATTCCCATTGCGGGGCAGCAGCAGATTCCTCGGCGGCTTCAGACTCATCAGTCTCCTCCTTTCCTCTCCAGCTCAGAAGAGCTGGGAAGTGGGGGGCCAGATTCATCATCCTCGGAGAAAAGGGATAGGACAGCTCCACTGCTTCAGCTAGGCCTCGGTGTCGACACGGCCTTTGTGTGTCCTCCGGGATACCGATTTGAACAACAAGTGACGTATGGCTCCTCCGATATGCCAGAAGTGCCAGGGATGACATGGGGGAGATGCCAATCTGTAGCGGACATGCCCTGCGAGTCAGATGGGGATTGCGGTTGGGGACTTTTCTCGCTGTCTGTATGTCATCTGACAGAACGCCGGTGTGTGAGTTTTTCTCTCCGTCCTGAGTGCTTGGTCACGTTGCAGCGCCTTGTGCACGTCCTTCTCATCATGCGCGCCAGCTCGCTTTACCACACCACAGACGCTACCCACCGACTCCGTGTTTCCTCATCAGCGGAATCAGTGCACTGCGAGCCTCCTCCGGGTGAGTTGCCGGAGAGTACGCAGGCCCTGGGAGGGAGAGGAGGGAAAGATCTGGAGTCGTTAGGAGAAGGGCGAGGAGACAGTAGAGGGACACTCTCCGTCCTTGCAGACACTCTGAATCCTGCAGTCTTATTCCTTTGGGAGCCGGAATCAAGAACACAAGCGTGCAAAGCTCCAGAATCGGCAAGCACTGATCTTCATAATACAGCCTCGGTTTCTTCACCGCCCATCAAAAACTCAACTGAACGTGCGACATTGATGCATCTGCAGGAGTTGCGTCGGAAAGCCCTCTGCTGCTTTCTTAAGGCTGAGAATGCCGACGATCGACCCATTCATCCAGGCAAGTTTCCCAGAGGAGTAGCAAGTCTTTTTGCATGGACCAAAGAGGGACCTCTTACTGAAGCGCCGGGGGGCACGACGAGGACGACAGAAAGCGCAGGCTCTTCACCGCTCACTGGGACAACTTGGGCACGGCTGTTTCCTACTGGACAAGTCGAGTGTGGAAGTAGTGGTGCTTCGGTTCCCAGTAAAGACACACTGTCATTCGAAATGAGACCGAGGCAGAGCGAGGGGGTGAGCCGATATACCGACACTGAGTCAGAAGCGCAAACCAGAGGTGGAGAATACGGGGCCAGCAAGATCCCGCTGGGACAAGGGCGAGAGTACTTGCTTTCGCCCCGGGAGCGGGGGCAACGCGCGGTTGAAGAAAGAGCAGAAAGGCCATCTGCTACTTCGATTGAAGTTTCTCCCCCCTCAATGACGACCTCCAGAAAGTGGGACCAACGAGGCGCTTGGAGCGACTCACCAGGACTGTCGTCGAAGAAGGAAGAGCTTCCTGGCACAGATTCCTGGTCGCGACAGCAGCAAGAAGGTCATCCAGGAGCGATACAGGTTTCCTCCGCACAACAAGACTACCACGCAGATACGGGGTTGCAGAAGAAAGAAGGACTGCTGCACGAATCATCGCAGCAGCTTGGGCCTCATAGCCATATACCGGGACATCAGCAGCTGCAGACACCGGAGTTTGAGTACGAGGCGGACGCAAGGCAAGCTGAGCAAGCAGGTAAGATGACTGGTATGGAGCTACCACACGCCGAGTACTACAAAATGCTTTTTTCTTTGGCACAGCTCCAGAATCAGGTTCTACGGGACCAGCAGATGCACCAGTTCCTTCACCATCAAGTGTCAATGCAGCAGGCACAGCAGGCGGATTTCCTTCTAAATCAGCAGCTCATTCAGCAGCAGTTGTTGCTAGAGCAGATTCTGCAAGGGCAGCTTCGCAACCACCATGAACAACTTCAGGCCATCAAGCAATTACAGGAAACGGACCGGATTCGACAAGAGCAACAGCAGAACCAGGAAGCTTCGACTCAACATCGAGACGTCAGACTGCCAGGGACGCCTCCTCTAATGCTGCCGCTTCAAGAGCTCCATTTGTTGCATGAGATGGTGCTTCAGAGAGCCGCCGATATCGCAGCAAGCGAGAAAACGGAGTCGCAGTTCAAGAATAACGTCGATGAGCAGTTTTCATCGGATGCTTACAAACCACCAGTCGCTGTCCCTCTATCTGATGCGACAGAACGCCCAGCTGATAGGCAAACCGATACAGCAGTGTTAGAGGGCCGGTTCTCTCTATCAGATGGAACACAAGCCACTACCCAACATCAGGACGATAACGCGGCACGCTCTCAGAACAGCCCTCACGTCTCCATGCCTCATCCATCACATGAATCTAGTCCACAGATTAGCTCAGACCCGCGTCCTTCTCTTCCCCCTTTCCGGTCCGCACGCTCTCCAGCAGAGCAACAAGAAGAGTCAGCCGCGCCACAGACAGCAGAACAGAGTCAGGCTTTGCAGGAGGATCGATCAAGTCATAGAAACCAGACTGGAAAAGGAGCAGAAGCCCCGCCTTCAAGAGCGCCTTCAGAATCACAGACAAACCGAAGTTTCATCGAGGCAGCAGCTAAACAAAGCAACACAACGAGGGGCCGGGACCTGCGCGTGCCTCAGAGAGTGTTCGACGGCGAAGCGATAGTCACTCTGGAGCGCGGCGGCGGCTCCGAGACGTCAGAGGCAACACGCATAAAGACAGTAAGGTGACGCATAAAACTATTGTCTTCAGTTCGGCTCCGAGCCGGCGCCCTCCGTGTTTCTTTCGATACTTGCGGAAATAGATGACAGGACAGATTCATCCCTCGTACATACTTCGCTTGACACTTATCGTAGCCTGGTATCGAGTAATGCGTTGCCGCTCAGCGGATCTCCCCTTAACGGCCCTCATCCTCCATGATTTTTCCTTCGACAAGAGTAGCCTGCGTTGACGTTCCACACAACAGAGCTTTGAGGCTGCTTAGGTTCTTCAGACCCCTTGCTACCCTTGTGTCTTGTTACAGCATAGTACACGAGACTCTGATATATGGAAGGAGTAGCCGGAGTTTGCCAACTCGACGATCGGGTTGTTGCAGTATGATCTATCCATGGAGCACTACAGGGGGGGCAGAACCTTCTCCCGAGGGTCTTTCTCGCTGCTTTCACTCGCAGCTTGTTTCTTTTGAGGCTCCGCAAGGTTGGATAGATGCACTAACACAGAGGAGTTAAAGCGAGAGCGCATATCGGCTTCAACAGGTACACACGGAAGACGGGCTCCGCACGTCTCTCTTCGGGACAGTCATGGTTCTGCAAGAGTCTTCACGAGTTCAACGAAGGCCTCCTTGCCGTCTTTATGAGACCAGCAGAATGACTGTGCGTGGAGACGCCCCGGACACAGTATTTCTGCTTCAACGTGTCCCGCACGAGCGTCCTGTGTATGCATTCTCCGTAGCGAGACATTCCGTCTTATCAAGCAGCCATCTTGCGTGGAGCCACCGCTCTTCTTGCGGTGCCACCTCTTCTCGGTCATGTTGTCGGCGATGATCCTCGTAGAGAGAACGGCAGAGGGTCACAAGAAAGCCAAGATTGGGCATGGACAGTTCTATCGGGGACTGGAGACGACCGCTATGTGTATGTACACCTCAAGCTTCAGTGTGTAAACTTGATCTGCCAGAGGGTCCGTTCTGAGAGCACAGACCAAGGCAAACACCCTACACCTCTGAAGAACATAAACGTTGATCAGGGTGGGAGTGTGGCAGCGGATGAAGAGAACAAGGCCGAGCAGATATGGGTGGGTTTCCTGCAAGAGAAACTGAAGCAGCTCAAAGAAATTTTGATTCGACCTGTCGAAGAGAGGGTCATCGAATCTCTCTTTCCAGAAGGCTTGGACCCTTCTCTGGGTGAGAAAGCTGTCACAGGTTTTGCCGGACATCCGTTCTTAATCAGGCGGTCCTCGCTATAGAAAGACCTGTACCTTTTTCGTACGGTAACACGACTCTGGTGGAGTTTGGCGCGAACTCACGCGCATGCTATGATAGCACATTGCACGGGATAGAAACCCTGTAGGCCTCGGTGGGTTCCCTTCAAGAGGACGAGCAGCTGATCTTTCCTTATGTCAAGAAGGCGAAGGTTCCTAGTGCAAAACGCACACCACCTTCTGCACCTACGTTCGGCACGGCTGAGCTCCTTGCCGCTCATGCGAAGTCCTCATATGTAGGCTGTTGTATCCCGGGTACCGTCTGCCTGTGGGTTTCTACTGTGCAGCCGAAATACTACGGAACCGACGTGTGCTCGTCCATCTTTTCGTGTCCCAAGGTTTCTCCAACGCCTCCGCTCCTTTCTCTTCTCCCCTTCCAGCATCAGCTCAGTTACCTGCACCGGCGGAATTCCCCCCTGCCGACAGTTCGAAGACGATCCGCCGCTACTCGTTTTTCGTGGCTCCTAGGTTAAACGCTCACGAAGTCAACTTTGCTGGCGTTCTTCTCGACCGCTTCTTCCTCCTCAATCAAGAGAACGAGCTTTTGCAGAGCACCCCGGGTCCTTCAGATGAAGAGAGAGAGGCGGATTCCGCTCAGACGGAAGATATGGTGCTGGAATACCTAGCAGATTTGTTCACGCACGCAGAGGGTCAGGCGCGGGCGTCAGTGCTGTTTTTGCTAGTCAGTCGAATTCTCGCCGGAGCAGACCGGCTACAATCTGAGGAGCAACAGGCCACACCCCGGAGTCTATGGCGGACCGCTGTCCGTACCACGCTGGAAGGCCTGCTGCTGCCCAGGTCGACTTCAATCCCACGGCAGCTTTCCCCACAGACAAAAGACTTTCCGGCAGAGGCATTTCATGAATCGACTCCTCAGCCTGACAGGTCGGGTTCGCTCCTTTTCGAGGATCTCGAGTTCCGGCCAAGCCTGTCGGGGGGGAGAAGGCCGGAGGAGCAGAGGGAGGCCAGGAGTCCCCGTCGTCTGTCTATGACAGAAAGCGGTGAACACTGGCTATCAACCCAAAAGAAGGAAAGAGGAAGACGCACTTTTGAAGCTTTTCAGAGCGTCTGGAGAGAAGTTCTTCGGAGAGAGCTACGCAACCTTTATGGGGTAAGGGTGGCGAATAAGACTTAAATCTGTCGTTGGTCAGCGCGGTGAAGCGATATTCCTTCTCTTGTAAGTTGTCAATAGGCATATCTCTGCCTTGGAGACTTTTTTCACGCGATGTAGGAGAGCTCGGACTGGGAAACATCCTGGCGAGACCATGACGAATGAAGGATCTATCTCGAGTGGATTGGAGGGTAGATTGCAACAGAACAGGCAGAATCATCGCAGTCCTCTTTAGACTCGTACTTTCTTGTGGATATCAGGTGTTGCGAAACTCCCCACATACAGTGCAAGGTGAAAGGTGCGCAAAAAACCAGCTTACAGCAAAGAGATAGCACCTTGGAGATGATAGCTGCCGTGACCGCGAGGTTCTTTAGGTAAAGGAGACAGGATCAGCTGGTGGTCGAGAGGGCCAAAGAGTTAGATCAAGTCAGCGACACTCGTGGCCACCTCTGTCTCCTGAGCGCCACTAGTTCTTGTGCAAGCCGGTGACTGTGCTGGGTGGAGTTGCTATTATGGGGAGAAGCGAGAGAGGATTCACTGCTCGGCACAAACAAGTGGCGCCTTGTCCCTTGTCCGCTTTGCTTTTCCCTACAGCCAGAGGTAGACGTGCACCTTGCATCTCACCAAGACATGAACATCGTCATTCATGTATCAGTAAGTGAGGTCCTTAGTTGCTGTGGAGGGGAAGAGGCCGAAGGGTGCCTCGGGAGCGCTCTCGAGGCACCCGGAGGATACAAGGATAGAGACGTCGAGGCGAGGAGCCAGTCAGAACACTGAGAAGACACAAACAAACTAGGAGGCAGAGAAGTTACCCATCTTACCTCTCTAGAGAAAAACATAGCAGGAAGCCTTTTCCACTGCGTCGTAATATGAACTCAAGATGAGGCGCGCGAAGCAGAAAGGGAGCCTACTCTCAGAAGATTAGGCGAGAAGCGGAAGGAAAGTTTATCCGCGAGCCGATGAGCAAGGCTTTCATTAGGTCGGCGGGGGTGATTACAGCAACACCATCAGGGAAGGCGGTATCTCTGTATGTAGAAGGCCTCTTCAGTAGGAACCCCTGGTAAAGTGGTGAAGCGGTTCGGGGGTCAGACTGTCGTGTTTTTCTTTCTATCACATTGGGTGAGTGTTTCTTTCTATCTGGCAAGCCGTGTGGAGAGATACACACGGCAGAGGAGCTGAATGACTGACTGTTCACGCTGGCTCATATCTCACAAAATCAAGCACACGTGCAAGCCCTCTTCAAACAGATAGCCTTATGGACAGCATCAACGACCGGGGGGCACTGAATATGTATTGTCAATCAAGCGCCGAGAGTGCATGCAAGGAATCCACGCTCGCTTACGAGGGTAGTGTGGAGATGTTGGCTTACACATCAAAAGCAAGGCGCCAGTCAACACTCCTGCCGGATCTTCACCTTTTTCTGTAGGAGCTGGTACCGGATATGCATTTCCCTCACACTCATGCAGTCTCCTTCTTCTCACTGCAGACTGAACAGCCGAAGTATGTGGAGGTGAAACGCGACTCATTGCTCCCTCGAAGTCCGCTCTTCCAGCAGAGCAGTTTCTTCCAAGGACTTCGCCCTTATGAAATCCTTGTATGCCCAGGTAAACGCTCCGTACCATATCGATATTAACGATGTCTCTGAGTATCAAAAAGAGGGCCTGGAGTGTATCAGAAAAGAACCAAGCGTATGGTTCTGACGAGTCCTTTACAATCGAAATCGTGTTAGATGGAGCTAGAGGATCTCGGCGGGGATCTCGATGCAGCTCGGCCGTCCGTACTACGAACACGTCGTCTGACTCCTGTGTGTTGTTGGTCGATTGATGAGTGCGAAAGACAATCAAGTCTTTCAAATAAAACCAAGTCGCTGAGGTGTTGATCGTCCAACCGAATGCCGTCCTAACGTATATATGTTCTGGCTGTGGATTTCTCTTTGTCGGCCCCTTCTTCTGTACCAGCCTTCCTCCGGTTTGGTTTTTTCTGGTCTTGAAACGGCAGGCCATCTCTATCCAAATCTTCCTCCTTCGGAGGTGTCTGCTTATCAAGATATTCTCTTCCTTGTCAACGTTCGCCAGCTCGCCACCACAACCACCACTACAGCGCCTCCCCTAACTCAACTACACTTTCAGCAACTGTCGACGGATCCGCAAAGTCATGACCCAGACACATACAGTTCGCAGCCGCCACTCGAGGGTTCATTTTTTCCAGCTAGCACGAGCGAAGTGCTCCAGAAGAGCCCTGATACAGGGCGATATTCCTCAGCGGAAGAGACAACTGAGCCACTTCCTAGCTCCGAGCAAGACAACAGCGGGCGGCAACGAGAGTCATATGGTGGAGAGAGGAGAGAATTTACTACTTCGCGAGATGCTGTTGCGCAAGGCAACACAGGTTTACTTCCGTCAGGTGATGACCCCATAGTTGACGTTGAACTGCAGCTTACGCCACTAGAGCCGGGGCAAACCAGCTCACGCAGCCAGGCTGCACAGCAGGAGCCGCAGGGGGAGCAGAAAATACCTCCGAATGGCTCCGACAACGAACTCAGTACCAACAGGCGTACCGGTTTCATTCCTTCTGCCGTAGCATATGAAGTAGGACCACGTCTTCCTGAAAAAGGCTCCGAAGAATCATGGGCTACTAATCGTGGAATGCTCCCTCAGCGCCGTTTGCTCGGTTTACCCTCATCGGGGTCGCGAGGAGCGTCCGAAGCGTCTGCGCAGCCAAAAGGCTTACAGACAGAGATCGCCAAGAAGGGAATCGCAGTTCAGTCTTACACGCAACCCCCAATAATGAACAGCAAGGGGGGAGGGTCGCAGAGAGATCCGGACCCGAGTGAGAGAATGCAAAGACGTACTGGGACAGTACCAGCACCATCACGACGACGTCTTGCGACGGCGATAAGGCCGGAAGACACTGGGCTATCGGGAAACGAAGGTGCCTCCGTGGCGTCGCGACCCGCCGACCTTCCCGCGGGAGAGCATTTGATGGCTAGTGGTTCTCCGACATGGCCATCCCTGTCAGCTTCCCCGGCGCCGGAGCAAAACGCCTCAAGCGCAGCTCCTTCCGGGCAGCCGTCGTTATCAGCGGTAGCTAGTGCTATGATACTGGGCATACTACGCTCTGTGGAAACGTTGGTGGCTGAGAAGTGCGGCCCACTGTGTCTGGGAATGAGAGGAGATCCTACATACGCATTTCCAGAGGACCAACAAAGGGAAGACAACGTGGAAACTGATGGGAGACAAACACTGCTGAACGTTCTCCCCGAAGTTTGCTCTATCCCCGTCCGAGTAAGCTGCCGCCAGGGAAATTGCGCGCGCTGAGCAATCAATCCAGAGCAGCACAGCTAAGTAGATCGGTCCACGCAACAGGAGAGCCAACCAAAAATCTCTACGACCACTCAAACTAGACCCCCTTCGCTTGACTCCTGAGACGACGTCTGTTGCTGTAGAGGACTCTGTAGAGCATTCTGGACTGGCTTCAAGTCAGCAGCCATGTTGAGTCACCCGAGTGTTGGTATAGAAAGAGCCGCACAGTGTGTCGATCTCAAACTACTACTTTGAGATTTTGGGGGGGCGGTCGGAGATTTGGCTGTTTTCATTGCCACGTTCAAGCGTGTCTTCGTACTGTACTTGCTGCAAACGTATCTACGTTGCGGCTAGACTTCGGACCCTAGATCTTGATTCAGTTTCAGAAAAGCGAGCTTCCCGGGTGAGCTCTCAGGTAGAGCGAGAGTTCAGAGTGATGACGCGCTGCAAGGGAACGGCATAAGAAACCTTCGTGTGGATGGTCTTTTCTCTGATGGAGGCATCTGGCTTGCCTGCTTGGACACTTTGATGGAATAGGGTGCTGGGCCGGCGACCGGTCCTCCTCGTGATTCTATGTTGTGCCACAATGGTGTGCTGCTGCTGCTGCTGCTGTTCAGCTATTGCCTTCCCCGGGGGTACCCGCTTCTGAGCTCTCGGGCGTCATCGCTGCAATCCAACATGCGCTCTTGTTCCAGCCTCCCCCAGGTCTTCCCTTTGCTTCGGTGACACTGAGATGTCTGACGCACCCGAGTTTGACGCAGGCATCCGATTTCATGAGTGCAGATAAACTCCTCTCGATGGTGTCTCTTCTCGAGGGGCCGGTTGTCCTAGAGACAGACCTGAACGACGAAGCAGACAACATGTCGGCACTCTACACCGGAGTGGTTGCTGGATCGATGACGATGTCCAACGATGAAGGAGAAGCAATGCTGCATGGCCAGAAGTTCACACGAACCGTGCCGAAAGCGAAAGAACAGCTGATTGAATCCCCCGCAGCTCAGAAGGATGGTGGCACTGTGCCGGCACTGCGACAAAAGGAGGAACCGACCGGATACAAAGACACATCCGATGATCTTGCCACTCGGGGGAAGAACTCACAGAATGGCGAGGAAGTGGAGTTGGACACAGAAACTGAAGAGAGACCGTCGCGCACTGAACCGCTACAAGACATGCAAGAACATGGGGGACACAAAGGCTCTCAGAACAACCACGGTTTGAAAGGGAAGAACAGTCCCCGGATTACGGCCGCCGGGGAATCAGAAGCTCGGTCTTCTGTCCCCACAGCCAAAGAACAGGAGGCATCACCTGACACCGCTGGCCAAGCAGGCATTCCTAGCGGAGACGCGTCCCCGCGGCCTGGACAGCAGCTCCGCCAAACTGCCGATGAGCTTGCAGAACATCAGGTTCTTGCAGCAGAAAACCTAGAGTTCGATCCGCTGGAGGATGGAACTCCGGGCGAGTCTACACGAGTGTGGTCTCCACCTGTAGCTGTCCTTCAGCTCCTGAAAGACCGCCGCATAGCCGGGGTTGAAACACAGCTTCTGCGTACGCAGCAGTCGATAGTCTGAACATCGTCCTGTCGGAGGTCCCCCTCCTCGTGTGTACAAGCAGATGGAAACAACGAAGAAGTATCCTGCCTCTATCTGAGGCATAGTTTAGACGCACGTAGGTGCCAGTGTGTGCGTCGGGGCCCCATGGAGACGGCGACTCACGTGGCGTCTCCAAGAGCACTGTACGAAAGGGACAGCTTCGTCTGATGGCTTTCTCGCCGAACAGCCGACCACACCGGGCTGCGAGCCTTCTCACGGACGCGCACCTGACTTTGTCAGCTCCGTGACCACACTTCGAAGAGTTACGAAGGTTCACTGCTGGCCTACAGCAGATCGAGAGGTGCCGCTGTCCACTGCTGAAGAACAGCCAGCCATCAGCGCGGCAGTGTTACCGCCGACGACTCCTCACAGTCTGGATGTGGTGAGCAGTGGTCCGTCATGAAACGCTTGTTGATCCCTGGTAACAGCCTTTTGCTCCGAGTCAGTAGGGCAAGGTGCTACGCACCCAAGGGCAGCAGGGCATTCGGTGTTACTTCGAGAAAAACTATCCGAAAGCTTCTCGCCGGCGTTCTATAGACCTCGAGAAATTATCGTAGTACAGCAATGTCGGCTAAACTACGAGCACCCGTTAAGTGTCAGTATCCTTACATTATGTGTAGTGAGCGAGTGTATTTATGTGTAGTGAGCGAGTTTGTTCATGCGAATGGGAGTCCGTACCAAAACAGCAGCTCTTCCGAATGACTGCTCTCCCGCCAGTATCCGTTCGGCGTAGACTTCGCACTCGGACCGTCAAGGCAGGGTTCAGTTGAGGGGGAACTCTCTGGCTGACAGTGCTTTACTGAGGTCATGGTACTGATATCTCATCAGGACATGACAGTCTAAAAACGTCAATCACTAGTCTTCCCGAGGCTAGGACGCGTACAGGACTGCACACGCCGCTTCTCACCTTCTTATCGAAGCCAAGGGCACCAGCAAAGGCACACCAGGCTACCGGGCCCATCCTGAACACTGCCGCAAAGGAAATCGCCCCGGCATAGCGAGAGAGTCTTTCAAGGGTTTAGGCTTCAACCATAAACCCTCGAGGTTTGTATCCAGTGGCCACGGCGGCAGCATCTCTCTTGAATGAACTTCGGCTATGTTTCCCTGCTCCAGACTACTGCTCAGTATTTTGGCTGGATCTTGAGCAGTAGCCTGTTCACCTTGCTGGCCGGAAAGACGCCGTAGACTTCCCTTAACCAGATAAGGGGACCATTTTAACCGTCCCCCGTTGTGGACGCTCCGGCTACTACGGCGAGAGGTGTTCACCTTCTGGTCGACCGTGGCCCAAGGGTCTACCTTCTGGTCCGCGATTTCGTGTTACTCGTATCATTTTGATAGAGAACACAACCGAACAAAACAACGACCCCTGGTAGGTGCTGTTGAGCAATCGTTGCGAAAACGTGCACCAAAGACCCTTCCGCGGCTCAACGTTCGTTTTCTCCCAGCTTCGTGTGCCACTATCGTGTCACCCGCCGCCGTCCCCTGGGCCCGGTTTGACCGGGGCTGCGGCCGCCGGCCAGACAGTGACGTGGTCTGCCGTGCTGCCCCCGAGAAAAACCCGGTCTGACGCTTCTTTGTAGAAAGGAGAGTAAAAAGTTGACGAAGGACTCCAATAAAGCGCTTTTGCTTTTGTCGCGCAACGTATGCTTTTTGGATGTATTATCCTGCCTGTATTAGCACACAATATTTTCTCTCCGGCTTGCCCAATCCCGTCAGCGCCCCAAAGAGAACGCCGCGGGCTCACCGCAAGCATGCATGCACCTTGGCGCCGCTAGTCATTGCTTCCGCACTTTGCTTCTTCCCCTTTCTTTTTCTAAGCCCTTGATGCTAGAAAATAGCAGCGGCACTTGCTGGGTCCGGTATGCGCTGTCCTGGACAGGCAAGCCCCTCGCCGCCCCTGCATCCGGGCAAGAAGAGGGGCCCAGCTGGCTCTTCCTCGATACCGAGCCGTAGGAGAATTTCGTCTTTTCTAGGAGTCTCCTTACCTGTTCATCCCAGAGTATTGAAGTTGCTTTCCTGTGAGTTTACTTGCGCGGCCATGTCGCTCTTGGAGAGATAGCGCGTGACGTGGTTTGCCTCCGGGGCCAGCCGCTCCTCCAGCGATGACGGGCGCTGACGATCTTTGCACTCCAATGACCTGGGGACGGACCAAGAAAAGTGATCTTTGAACAAACACTCTTGGGCCTACCCCTAGCTGTCCGACTCTCGCTGGCTAGAAAGTCTCCTACGTTGCAAGAACCGCAACCCATATCTTGCTGAGAGGCGCCTGGGAGGGCTTTGCCGAAGGAAACACCCGGTAGGAGGCCTTGGCACTCTTTCTATCTCCTGTCGGCGCTCCACGTCCTATGCGCTTAGGGGGTGCTAGAGAATCATCAAATTCTCTGTCTCGCGATGAAGGATAGTTCAGGCAGAGAGGGGCTGGGGTAGACGCTGGTTGCGAGGTGTAGCTTGCAAACTCTCTTACAATGGAGCGGGCATATTTCTTCTTCTACCTCCTTCTTCTTCTGACGTCTCCATGGCCTTCCTTTCTGTCACGGGGAGGAGACGGAGACGAGGGACCGGATGGAAGCCGAGCAGTTACATGCCGGTGTGAGCCATCGGGCAGTTGGAGTGTCCTCGGGGCGGGAGCCAGCGTTACTTCCCTCCCTGAAGGGGGGGGTGACAGTGACCAGCAGACGGAAGCATTTGAATTGTCTGTGGTTAGTGAAGAAGGAGATCGACAGGAGGCGAAGATTGTAGAACAGTCCGCGGGTGACGTAAAGGACGAACGTGACATAGAGGAAGAAGGTGCAGGGGGGTCTGCTGTCTCCAGTGACTTCACACTGGTGCCGCTGAAGCAGTCGGATGGGGACGCAGGCAGAACAGCAGGGCGACTGGCCGGAAGAGGGGAAGTCTCGCAAGTTCTTTCAGGGAGCACAGTCTCAGGGGTATCCCCGCTCTTGGAGCAGGGCGTGCAGAACGAACATGAAGCGGCAGAAAGCCGACGCGGGAGTGCACATAGGAGAGAGGTGAACGGACGAAAGCAGACGTCTCGGGGGATGGTCCCTAGGCAGCCGACGAAAGTGAGGAAGAAGACCAATGCGGGGCGGGATAGTAAGCGGAGAAGAAAGAGATACCGGAATGTGAGAGTGAGTCAGCCCCAAGGGTCCCATTCAGCGAACAGGAAGACCGTGCGGGACAAGAAGAAACAGAAGGTAAGCGAGCGGCGAGATGGGCTGGGTGACGGAAGCTCACATGACAGCCCCGAGAGAAGGACCGAAGAAGTGAGTGAATCGTCCGATGATGCGAAGTCACGAGAAGACGAAGAAGTCGGAGAAACGACAGATTCCAGTACGCGAGAACGATATACGCGGCGGAAAGACAGCAAACGTGCAACTGGGAGACAGGGCCGGAGAAATCCCCGTCCGAGACGAGAAAACGCAAACGGGCGTTCGCCGGGAATAGCGTCCAGCAGCGATAGAGAGGAGGATCAAGATGGTGATATGACAGGAGTACATGACGAACCTTCTACTACTGCTACTACTACAGACATAGAAGCAAGCGTTTCTGATGACAGGCATGCGGCTGCTTCAACCAGTGTCTCAGGATTTCCCCGACATACTCGAAAACGAGATCTTCGCTCTCTGCCTTCTGAAGTCCCCCGACATGGACGCAGAGACGGCAGATCTTCGTTGCGACCAGGAAGAAAGAAAAGCGTGAGGCACTCCGGTGAAGCCTCATTATCTCCTTTCGCATCTAATCGGGCTAAAACACAGGCCGAAGATGGGGAAGAGACGAGTATGGAGGCAGCGTCTCCCGTGGAACGTTTGGTCCCTCGTCTTAAAGACGACAGAAGACGACGTTTCTCTATAGAGGAGGAAGAAATTCCTAGCCGCGCTGAAGAATTGGAGCGGGATATCGACGATGGTGTTCAGGCCTTCTTAGATCAAGTACGAGCGTTCGATCCCGAGCCAGCCGGATTAAAGCGAGGACTGACTTTCCTTCTATTGGCGCTAAGTCTACTAACGTCTACCTCGGTGTCTGACGCAGTCGCGTTCATGACAGGTGGCGCGGAACAGCTGGAGGAAGGCCGGGACGCTCGGCTTGGGATGGTCTTTTTTGCTTTGGTTGTGCTTGGAGTGCGATTTCTGCGGAAGTTTCTTGCAAGGAGAGGAAGGCGACAATCCTTTCGCACAAATGTTTCGCTAGCTCACGCCCTCTATAAACGTAAGGTGAATGCAGTACTGACCGAGCGATCTACTGAGAAAGACACAAGAAGAGCAAAACATCTTACAGTTTCGAAGGAAGAAGCAACGAGGAAAGAGAAGCCAAAGACTAACACCGCTGACGCCACTCGTCTGGAAGATGAGTCGAGGCCCCTGGAAAGCGAAGGAGTCGTTTCACGACGGAGGAAGAGAAGTCGTAACGATGAGGAAATCGAGGCCGTACAAGAGAGACGGACTGCAAAGAGAAAGGCCCGTGATAGGTCTATGCCTTACCGTGCTGACTTAAGCACCACCGTCCACGAGGACACAGAGGAAGAGGATGAACAGGAGGTCGGGAACCGTATTTCATACAAGGCAAGAAACAAAGCTTTGCTTGTGAACAGTCATACTGGCAATGGCGGTAACAGACGGAAGCACAAGAAGAGGGCCAAGCGAAAGCGTGCGAGTAAGAGACGTCGGAATTCTTTTAGCAAGGAGAACAGCTCGCAGAGTGAAGTCTCCAGTGAAGACGAAATAGCCGCATTGGAGCCTACGTCATCCTTTGCCTCTTTGCCGTTGCCATCCATACCCTCATCTATTTCTTCAGTTGGTTCTTCTTCTGTGGAAACCTCTTCTGTGGAAGATCAGGAGGTACGCCTACGGCAACCCCGTGAGGACCTGACGACTCCTGAAAATTCACCCGAAGAAGAACCTAGTGTCTTTCGAGCACCCCCGCTCACGGAAGAAACGTGGCCTCCTCAGGCCGGGGGTGAGGAGTCTAGGGGCGCTCCCTCTGCCATACAGGCAGCGAAGAGAGTTTTACCTAGTCGTAGAAGCAGCCGTCCACAGTCGGTTCGCCGCCAAGCAGAGCGGGAATCGAACCACTTTCCGAACATGTCAGACATGCAGGAGGAAAGCCACGATGCGAAAGACGAAAGAAGCTTTGTCGGAGAATCCGCTCATGTACTGGAGAGGTCTCCTACCGGAGAGCACAGCGGCCGCCAAAAGACTCGAGACCCCGCAACCACGCGTCGGGATGCTCGCTCAGTAACGGGCGCATCTGTGGCTGCTCAGGAGGAGCATCGACAAAGAGAATTGCCAACCCAGCAGTTGAAACCGCGCAGGTTTCATGTTTCCGGCAGACATCGCGAGGGAGAGTCGACTACATCGCCGAGAGGTGACCGCTTGCCGGCTGGCTACAGTATGGAGCAAAATGGCGTGTCCAGAAGGGCTACCGACAGGACACCTTTTGAAACGGCTGGAGGCGAGACATCCCAGACTGTAGGATGGCAAAGAACGAGACACGAGACACGGGAGAAAGCAGACCATGTGCTGGCAGCGACGCTGCGATCCGGTCCAAGGAAGAGACTCGAGACCCATCCGACAGTGAGATCACCAAGTTCCGCTACAGATCGAAGACGCGTGTGGCGGAGGAAGAAGCGGGCACGGAAAAGACAGCATGAGGACTCCTCTTTGTCAGGTGATGTGAGTGACCCCCGAGCTGTGGCGGGGGAAGAAAAACATGGAGAGGCGACAGAAGAAGAAGCTTCGGATGCGGGTGCCGACCGTACGACAGATCACAAGATGGGCGTGGTCACTCCTGAGGAAGTCCCTGACGTGCCAGGAAGGAGCGACGAAGATAGCTTGCGTGGCATTCCGCATCGCTGGAAAGTCCCCTTCCGCTTGCAACTGGCGAAGGCGGAATTCGTAGAGCAAGTACATGAGGCGGTGGCCCGCAGAGACCTTTACCCTTTGAAGGGTCTTGCTGGTGTGCTGGCGTCAGTTTCAGCGCTGCTTTTTGCCATCGTCTGTGTCGGCTCACGACGATTTGAAGACGAACGACAGGTGGTTACGGAACCGGCAGTTCTCTTGATTTTCCTTACCACCCTGATCCTGTCTACGATTAGGCTGCGACGTAGTCTGAGAAAGAGAGAAGCTCAAAATGCCTTGCTGGAACGGCGCCGCCAAGAGAAGGCGCAGCGATTAATGGAGAAACACGCTGCGCATAACTTTGACAGACTGCCTCCTCAACGCAATCATAGCAGAGAATCGGTAGGGCCGCATGGATCCGAGCGAAATTTGCCTATCAAGAAGCTTTCGGCGGAACAACAAGCGGAAACGGGCGAAGTTTCTCCACTTGGCACCGAGGAAAAAGGTCGACATTTCTACTGGCTGTTTGGCAGAGAAAGACACAGAGTCAACTCAGAAGAAGCACTCCGACAAGGAGGCGGGAGCAGTCTTGAAAATGGGACACAAGGTGATGGTACAGACGATGAAAAGAAAGGCAGGACTTCCCCAAAAGCAGGAAAGTGGAGAAAGAAATTGATAGCGCGGCTGCGTAGAAATTACAAAAAGAACAGCGAGGCGCTTGGAGTCAGCGCACAGATATCGACTGACATTCGGGGCGCTGCAGAACAGAGTGTTGGGGAGCAACATGAAGATGAGGCAGAGCCGGTGAACGTTGTGAGACCTGGAAGTCCGTCAGCAAAAAGTCCTACTTGAGAGCTTGGAAGGCCAGCGAAAAGAGTCACTTTCGATTCGCATGTGCCTTCTAGCGGTCGTTGCCGGAGCTTTCTAGGACACTGAGGACACCATGACTGCATACACAGCCTATCCTTCTGTGTGATGTACCCTGAGTGCTCTGTCTCTCACAGTACGCCTACTTGGGAGAGAGGGATGGCCGCGATTCGGCCATGGCTCTCGTAAAGTCTGGTTTTGTGTATGATCGCGCGTCGACTAATAATGTAACATCTTCAAATTCCATGTGTTTTCTTCGTTCATAATAGTTGTTTGACGAATTACGTAGATTTACATATGAGGGCAACGGCCTCAAGTATACTGAGGCAGGTACATACATTGTACTATGTTTCTCCGTCTGCTCGTCTGTAAGATGGGCTCCTTTCGAAGTTTTCGAAAGTGAAGTTTGGTATGGCTGCCACCGGCGTGCACACCCTTCGTTTGTTCGATTGTCAAACTGAAAGCGTCTGTTCCTACGCAGCTTCGACTCCGATACTTCCTAGGCCTTCCGATCAAACAGCAGTCAGGAAAAGTAGGGGATATGAACAAGACAAGGCCATTTTAGTTCACCCGAAGACGACAAGGCATTCCTACAGGTGACACCCGAACACCGCACTACGTCGATGGCATTGATGACCGTGAGAAAGTAACCCAGCAGTCGTGATCTAACACGAGTTTAGTTGAACCATGCAACAGAACGGAAGAAAACAATCAACGTAGAAAGCATTTCATCCAGGAGGTACGACTCTCGTGACTGCTCCAGTCCGAAACAGGTGTAGTTTCACAGATGCAGCTTGGAAGCCTTGTCAACCTGTACTGACATGCTGAAACGCAGTCGGGGCGCGTATGCGTCTTTCTCTGGCATCTCAAAAATGAGGATCCACCTCACTCTTTTCATAGGTGGTCGAACGGTTGCTATCGGTGAGACCTGCCAGGCGATGTAGCGGCACGTAGAGCTTCTACTTTGCCATCTGCTTAACAACACCAACGTGAACATTGTGTACGTCTACGCGGCTGCGCAGTTGGGCCGTGTCATGGTTCTCTGAGACGGGCTGGTTTGTGGCCGTCTCAGTCCAGAGAACCGCGAAGAGAAAATGATTGGCCCGGCCGCGTAGCCTTCCCATGGAAGTATTAGCTCCGGCTGATGGGCCCCCCGAGCACTCACCGACTTGACCCCCTCCCCTGAGACACTCAGTCGGGATTGACGTCTCAATGAGAGGTATGTTACCGTTTCTAGGCACTTCGATCCGTTAAGCACAGTAGCAGCATATCCCGTAAGGCCATGTGTGGTGAAATCACCCTGGGCAGCTGTCAACGCATGTAACGTACTGGTTTAAATCCTACTGGCAAAGAGTCCCGATGAAGAGCAAGAAGCAGCTCTCTGCTAAACGCCGGGCCCGGAAAGCCCGACATTTTCAGTCCATTTCCAGATCCGTGTACCTGGAAGCAAGCGGACCGCTGAGGGGCGTTTCAAAAGGCACAGCGCCACACCAGCGCGTTAATGACTAAGTTTTCCGAAGAACTGGACGTGATGTACATTGACGAGCGAACCAGTAACTTCGATTTCGCCGCTGAATGCGGCTCATGCAGCTCGTTCTCGTCTCGTCTCCCTCCTGCTCGATGTAAACTGGCTACCAAGCACAGTGCCTCCCGGCTCCTTCGAACAGACCCAAAAAGGCAAATGGGCAAAGATACTGTATCTGCCTCTTGTGTTGTAGAGTTACTAGTGTGCTCTCTACTGTGTCTCCAGTAAGGGCTGGCCCTTGGCCAGCACACGCTGGAAAGAGAAACCGTAAGCCTTCGACAGTCGAACGGGCTGTCTCGATAGAAAAGCCAATGTTCCCAAAAGCCTGCAGGACGGCGACTAAAGAATACTCATGAAACGATGAAACAGTGTGGCTGGCATCCTTCTCTTGTAGTCGGCTGCACGAGACTCCCGTCGACCGTGTCGTTATTCGTCGCCCTCGCATCGATTGACATGCGCCATGCTGCGCCCGACATCGGACTCAGATTACCATTCCCAGTACTTCTGCAGGAGTTCCTCAGAGAAGCAGAAGCGTGATTACTATCTTCAAGAGGCGCCCCGGTACGGTGCTGCATGCAACAACGTGCATCTACCGCAACGTTCTGGCGGGAAGCAAGCCCCTTTTTCCGGACCCCCTCTTTGTCCCTTTTTCTCTGCTATGTCACTTTTCTCTTGTCTGTCTTGTAAGCGCGTAACTCCCTCCTTGTCTTCGTACTCTCTCGAACGGCCTTTCTACCTCTACTAAAGCAACTTCCTTTCTTTTTGCGAGAACTATATCCCGTTGTGGCAGTGGGGTTTAACGCTTTTATCCAGGTCGATTGACTAGCCATTTGTCTACAAGGTCCTTCACTTTTCTCTTGCCTTTCAAGACGCCTCGGTCTGGCTGTTCATCTCGGTTCCATATGTTATTGAGTCCCCCTTCACTCGGATCTTCCGTTCTCTGGAACGTTGACGGTCGCCGTAGTCCGTTGGGCGTCGTGTTTGGATGCCATGGACAGGCGTAAGACACTGGTCTGTCTCTTGTCACTACCCAAGACTGCTTCCTTACACTTTCCTTTCTCTCCGCCTCCCCCCGGAGATTCACTCCTATCTCTTTTACTGCGTCTCTCTCTCCCCAGGGCCCAGTCCGTTTCTTTTGTCGGTCTCTCTTCAACAACATCAGCTGACTCGGTCCTGTCCGAGCCGATGTAGCGTATCGGTTTCTGCATCTGCTCGTGCAAGAAACCAACAGCTACGTCTTACGGAAAGATTGTGGAGACGGACCAGGGTTAGGTGACACCACTCGCAAACCATGGGAGGTGTAGTCAAAGGTCCTCTCTCTGTTGTCCCGCCGACGTGTTCATGCGTGTACACCCGAGAACCTTCTTCACGTTGGTTTCTTTATTTTTCTTCTTTTATAGCTTCCTCCTCTTCAGTGTTGGATGAAGATTGCTCCTCTACTGCTGTTGATAGACTGCAAACCGGTTCCTAGTGCTACGACGTCCACCATTGAAGACAACCCTCTCCGGGACTTCTTCTCCTCTTGTCGCCCGTTGCGCTTTCCTTCTTTTTCTCTGTAAAGCAGAAGTCGTCGACTAAGGCATCAGTCCTGCAGCTGATCAGACTGGACACGGATGAAGACAAGGGGAGGCGAACCCACCCAGTCTACGAAAGTTGCTCGTCTATATGCACGGTTCTCCGTGATCTTCTTCCACGACCTTGGCTACTAGACGTAGATTGTCCCCATGTTGTTACGCTGCGGGACAGTCGCCATGACTCACCGAAGAAAACAAAAGACCGTTCTTCTGTCCTCCCTCTGGTCGTACATCACAAAGAGTATTGTTCAAGAAGAACTTCGATGATCTCTTTCTTCTCAGGGTGACCCTAAAAAGAGTGTATTCTGTCTACACATCGAGGCCATAGAAAAGGACAGTACACGACGGTTGTCTTTAGTCGGGAAGGGGGGTATAGAACTACATCAAAGGCTAGTTAGTTATGACACAGGTTTCTTCTCTGAATTCTCGCCTTTTTCTCATTTGGTCTCCAGTCGGTCGCTCGGAAGGAAGGACCACGAGGAAAAGGGACCTAACAAGGCTACTCATCGCAATCTCTTCGAAAAAGGTTCTAGAGACATCACCGGCAAGACTTCACATTTCCTGTTCGAACAACCTTAGGTATTCTTATCTTCTTTAAGGTTTACATTCCTGTAGAGGGTTATGCTTAATACTTACCCTTATCGCGTAGAGGCTGAATTCCATGGCTTTCTCTACGTCCGTCACCGGTTAGTTCCGAAAGGCCCCCAGACTTTTTCATGCCTTCAATCATTTGTTAGGTGCTAGTAGTAGGAGCAGCAGAAGGCCTCGTAGTCACCCTACTACCCATGCATGGAACGTCACGAAGAGGGGCGCAGTACAACAACTTGCAGCACATCTTCACACGGGGTGGGTGTATATGATAGCTATTTAGTTTTATGCCTACCACGCTATTTCATAGAGCGCTTCAATATGATCATGCTGAGAGCTATCTAGTTTTATATACATCGCAGTGAAGCTCTCCAGTATACAACTCGGGTTTGGCTCATCCGGAGGGCATATGCAGTGTTAAGGAACGCCGCATCTTCCTTGTTGCTTATGTATCCCTGCTGTGATTTTCTCATAGAGAAGTCGGCCTTTCTCGTAGTCTTTCCTGTCGCCAAAGTTCAGGAGTTGTTGTCATCTTCTCAGTGTCAAGATTGATCGGGTGTGTTCCCCCCCTCATGGCCATCGTGACTGCTGCTTAGTCAGCAGGTGATCTCTCAAAGAAGAGACAGAGAAGTGAACGAGCCGAGGAGGCAGAGAAAGGGAAGGGGAGCAGACTAAGGCCGAAGAGCAGCAGAGTTTCGGGACGAGATCCTTAGAGAAGAGTTGTTCTGTGGCTCAGCTACTGTGTCTCCTCTTCGTCCTCGACGTTAGAAAGAATCATAATAGTTCAGAGGGATTCATAATAGTATCTTATCTATAGGATAGTATTAAGAATGATAGAACAACAGCGACAACAATGGGGCTGCAAGTGGAGACATCATACCTGCTATGGCGTCAGGTCTTACGCCTCTTTCTGGATTGTAGTGTGGTGGGAATCTTCGTGGGATGTATGGTGTATATTGCGACCTATGAGAATACCTGGTCTACCGTCTCCATGCGGTTTGTTCCTTCCCTACTTGGCTGGCTCTTCTTCATCCTTTCGCTCTTCCTCTTTGAAAGACTCTATGAAGTCTATCTCGGCATCACGACGGGACAATGGCCAGTGTAAGCAATCTTTACCATCTCCTTCCGTTCTCTCTTACTGAGGACAAACTTGTCTCTTCTCTAAGAGAGCGGAAAGCTCTCTTTTATGGGCGATCCATTCCCTCTATTCGGTGTGTATCTACATAGGAATGCCTATACACCCGCTAGGAGCTATCTAGAATCTTCCTGTGTTTGTGCTCGGCGCCGGCTTCTTCTTCTCTCTTCATTCGGAGACACATGCGTCCCGGCCGTACCTTACTAGTCTTCATATGTCCGTATATATATGCCGGAAGAAATAGACTTGTGATCGTTGATCCCCCAAAAAGCCTGTTGTACTGTCTCTTTCTTTGAAGGCGCCTCCCTTTCGATGATGTCTCGAGTGATCGCCGCCATGCACCGCGTTCTTCTTAGGATGACTCTTGTCCAGAGAGGAAGAGGCATCTAGACAGAAGAAGCTGTGTAGAGGTTGCTTTGCGCTTCTCTAATTCCCTCTCTGTAGTAGATAGACACCTGAAGCTAAGGACTTAGTCAAGGTAGATCTAGGCACAAGGGGTGTTCTTTTGTCTCGTATTCTTCCTGGTGACGACACTACATTTCTTCTGCTTGGGGTTTGTGTCTTCCCATCAACCCCCCCACTTCTTTGCATCTCGTCCATCATGTGTTGCCTCTTTCGTAGGGATCCTCCATTCCTGTTCTTCTTCGCTTTCGTCTTGTCCTTCTCCTCCTCCTCTTGTTCTTTTTTTCTTCTCTGCTGTGTTCGTCCCTTTCTTCTGGAACCTCAAGACCCCCGTGTTACTCCTCTCTTCTATCAGTGTTGCCCTAGTCCACCATTCAGCTTATGAGCTGGCCTCCTATCCTCCTCATCCCCGCCTATTCTCCCTCTATTCATGCATCTCCTCGGCCTCATCGTCAGGAGATTTCCATCCATCCTCTGTATATCTATGTCCTTATAGATTCTTATACAGCCCATGCCGCAACAAACTGTATATGTCTACTTTAGCACTACGTCATCATGCCTCTGTTTCTCTGTCCCAGCTAATAGACTTAAAGAAGCTAACATCCCTTCACTTGTACCTGTCATAGAGGTTTGTACATCGCCCTTTTCGGATAGCCAAATCAAGTCTAAACTGCATGCGCGTAAACTGTCGAGTCAAAGGGGCATATGAGACGCAGGGCTTACATGGTGGGTGCAGGTATGTATGAGTATGTATGGAGGTAGAGTGGGCGTGTGTGTATTTGACCTCTTCGGCAGTCCGTCTGTGAATGCTTTAGACATGTGTATGTGGTCCTCTGTATATATCTTCTTCTTCTTTCGTTTCACAACACAGGTGGGCTACACACTCTACGGCAGGATCTCATAAAGTCCAGAGACATCTTATGCTAGCTAAGGATGATGAAGAGGGACTCGAGCATGCGGAAAACGAAGCCGCGGCCGCTTCCGCCTCTTCAGGAGGGTCGGTGCTCCTATCGAGAACTAGTGATTTTTCTCAACAAGGATCGCCACCTGCACCTACCGCCTCAGGGGGACGGAGACTGGCTCGCTTCAATCGCCTCGCTACAGACTTCAAGATGAGGAAGAAGCTTCGATTTCGTCAGGGGATTGTGCGAGGTCCGTGTTACATCAGGTTGCATTCGTACACATGTACACACCAATGCAGTAGAAATGTGGGTAGTTCGCTGCCTGGGAGGGGAGAGAACGAAGAGGAGGGTGGTCTAGTGGGAGAGAGGAACACCAGTCACTGAGGGTTCTGATCCTGTGGATCGTATTCTTTCATCAGATAAATGGCAGTGTATATGTAGAAGCAGTATAGCATAATGGGCGTCTTGTCGTACCTTCTCCAGAGAGACAGAACGGCAAGACTTCATGTGGTTTTTCTCTTTCAGTAGGACAGTCGTCTTAGATTTCGACATCTCCACATCGCTTTTCTCCCTTCCTTCCTTTTCTCTTGTTTCAACACGAGTGTCAGTCTACACCTCAGTAGCCTACCGAGGTCATTTCTTTCATCTTAGCAGCCCTACTCGATACAGACTTTTTCAGTGCTAGTCATAACGTTGCTGACTGCATGTACAAGTACGAGAACAACTGATATCTAGCAAAGACCAATAGCCAGAATCGCGACGATACGATGAGGACCATAGCAATAGGGCTCGTGGTCGGACGATCCCGAGGAGCAGTGAGCGAATAGGTTGATGGGGACTCCTCAGTGTTCATAAGACTACCTGGTCTAGAGTGGCTGGCGGAATTCTTATAAAGAGCTATACTTTTGTCCTCACTGGCAGAAGTTCTAGTGAAGGTAGTCCCTCGACAACTCCTTCCATCACTACGACTACTCTCGGTAGACTGAGCGATGGGTGTCAAGCTTCTGTGAAGAGCCCTAACCCTAGCAATATAGACAGGTCACAAAGGCAGGGTCAGCAGTGTATGTATATATGCAAAGGCGCATATGCTGTCTATTGGATTTCTTCCTCCAATCCGTTGCAGGGGGTCGTAGGAAATGGAAAACTGCATGCGTTTTTATGTATACTTGTCAAACAGCGGCAATCATTCGACTGCTCTACTGGCACCATCTACTCCGTCACCACCTTCATCGTCAGTGCAGCAAACCTTCATTTGCCTTAGCTACGGTCGTATGGAATTTCGCTTGGTCTGCATCCTGGTGTCATACCCTCTATCGGTGGAGGCGGGATACTTTCGATACGGTAAGGCAATGAGGGTCTCAGGACAATTCCCGTTCCCCGAAGACTCACGGCAGGAGCTTGAAGTCTTTATATGTTCCTGTACAGTCTTGATTGACGCAACGACGATCTATCTTTAACCTATCTTC
>NW_027155530.1:606-1101 GCF_002600585.1 Cystoisospora suis | reverse complement strand
GGCTCCTCTCCGGGGATCTCAACTTACGTTGAGTGAGAAACGAGAGAGGGGGGTCACGGAGGTCCTCAAGGAAACAGAAGAGTAGCTGCGCTTCCCGTCTGCATGTAGCATCGAACCGACGCAGTGACCGCAAACATTCACGAAGACGGCAGTTTCGCGCGAATTCGTCTTCTTCCTTTCGTTAGGATTCTCTAGAATCCATGTCCTTCCGCGCTACTCACAACTCTTTCGAGCAAGCGACACTCAACCCGCGGAGGTCGCTCTCTCACAGCCCACACAGAGAATTCGTCCCTTGGAGTTCAATTAACGATCTCTGTTCTCACGCACTCATCTTAAATCACTCTGCCCACACAGGGACCACAGCCACACAGGCGACACTAGGAATTGACTCGACCTTTGAGTATGAACAGACACTCTCCGTCATCTGCGACGGAACGTAAGGTCTTCACACACAGTTAGGTGACCCTAGTCACCCTCTCACAGAAAATCGTCTAT
>NW_027155530.1:0-358 GCF_002600585.1 Cystoisospora suis | reverse complement strand
GTCGTTCCTCCGCCAGCGCTAGCAGGGGTCGGAGTACCACCTTCGGTCCGCGGACCGGTGTCACCGGTTGCTCGCGGCTAGTGTCACTACTTTGGCCTGTCCCGGCCTGACCCGGCCTGCCGTGGTCTAGTCGCCAAGCGCGGGCGCTTTAACCTCCGCTCTGCATGCGGCTCAGCTGACGGTTAAGTTACAACACGCTTCTGTGACTGCTCCTGGCGCTCTTCTGCCCTGCGTGCTACTATTCTGGGACAACTTCCACTCTCGCGTGAGGTAATGTACTAATCTGGCGTTACTTCCTAGCTCTATTATCGCATTACCTATTCTATTCCTTCACCTAATGCCTTTGCCTCTCATTCCT
>NW_027155529.1:0-913 GCF_002600585.1 Cystoisospora suis | reverse complement strand
CTCCGCCAGCGCTAGCAGGGGTCGGAGTACCACCTTCGGTCCGCGGACCGGTGTCGCCGGTTGCTCACGGCTAGTGTCACTACTTTGGCCTGCCCCGGCCTGACCCGGCCTGCCCCGTGGTCTAGTCGCCAAGCGCGGGCGCTTTAACCCCCGCGCTGCATGCGGCTCAGCTGACGGTTAAGTTACAACACGCTTCTATGACTGCTCCTGGCGCTCTTCTGCCCTGCATGCTACTATTCTGGGTCAACTTCCACTCTCACGTGAGGTAATGTACTAATCTAGCGTTACGTCCTCACTCTATTATCGCATTACCTATTCTATTCCTTCACTTAATGCCTTTGCCTCTCATTCCTGTAGTGATCCGCACTCTTTCCCACTTGAGAGCTTGACATACCGTCGTCCGCACTCTCTCTGCCATCCAGCTGCGCTTCGCTCGCACATTCATTATGATTTCACGACCACACTTCTCTCACTCCTTCATGAATTATACACACCGCACTTAATTATGCACCATGTTTACTCCCCTTAGGCTGCTCTAGCAGCCACTTCTGACTCCTTCGAGTGCACCGGTTCCTTGAACTCCTTGTTTCTCCTTCAAGTGCTTGATGGATCTTTCTTCCTACTTCTCGTATTCCTACGTTAGGCCTCCCCTCTTCTGCTTTGCTAGTCTGAACTCGCTCTCTGCTCTATCCTTCGTGGTATCTCCTCTTCTGCAACCTTGCTCCCTTGCTGCTTCTCGGTAACTGTCGTTCCTCGTCAACGCGATCCTTCCAAGCTGTCCTCGGTCTCTCCTTGTTAGGCTGCCCTCGCAGCCCTCAGCCGTCACAGAGGCTACGCCTCTGACACAAAGTTGCCCGAAGTGGACCGGCGGGACAGCGTTGCTGGATGCTCGGCCGGGAGAGCGGCCGCGGGC
>NW_027155528.1:30885-32074 GCF_002600585.1 Cystoisospora suis | reverse complement strand
TTTCTTCTTCTTTTTCTTTTTGAAACCTTTCTTCCTTCCTATCCCCCTGCCCCAGAGGAGGAGAAGACAACAAGCAGATGTCCCTTGTCTGTGCGCATGCAAGAAGTCTTTTTCTTTTTCTTCTAGTCCAGTGCCAGCTCACCACAGAAGACTTACAACGACAAGAAGAAATTGATGATGGACTTGCTGCGGATCCATCGGCTTGAAAGGATACTCTTTCATGAGTTTATCTGTCTTCGGATTACATAGAAGCGAGAGAGATAATAAAGGANNCTGAATAACAAATATAGAACCTGAAGGACCGTGGGGAGAAGTAAGAGGGAGTTAAGAAGAAAGAAGAAGGACAAAAAGATAGACGACGAGACGCAGAAGGTCAGTGCTTGCTGGATGCAATCAACGATCCTGCGAGATTCTCGGAAGGCCTCATAGATCACAGCCATCGTGACGTGAGGATCTGCAACTGCATACACACCAACAGATCAGAGCCCTTACCAAATACAAAACGAATTAATCGAAAGAAGATATAGAGATAGATATACAGATCTACTTTTAACCCCCAATGTCACGACAGAGCTAAAGAGATGTCTCGGTAGATCTCTTCAAACAGATAGACAGACAGCTATGCATATACACATATATATACATGTACATACACACATGCACATATATACCCATAGAGACATCCATTCTTGTTCCAGTGTATACGTGTATGTATTCAGTCAGGTCGTTGTGCAGAGTGAGAGAGATATGAGCTAAAGTAAGCACTGCAAGAAAGAGAGAGAAAAAGTCTGCAAGATCAAGTTTAAACCAACACAGGTGCCTTGAAATAGAAGAGAAAGAAAAGAAACAGAAAAGTCTCTTCTCTCAAGAGGAAGGTTTCTCTTCTTTTTGTCATTCCTACCAGGATAGCTACTTTGCTGAAGAGCACAAGGGAGAGAGTTAAGATTTGCAGCCGAGAGAAACAGAGGATTGACGACCGGAGAGAGAGAAGTTGGAGAAGCATAGGAGGAACATCGCCCGCCGCAGTGGCTAGAACGCAAAAGAAGAAGAAAAAGAAAAAGAAGAGAAAGGACAAAGATAACACTTCCACACAACAAGAAGAACACCAACGAAGAAAGCTGAGAATACCATACGAAGGTCATAGTCTACATATGAAGAGATTTTACACGCTCTCTCTCTCTCTCTATAT
>NW_027155528.1:30672-30793 GCF_002600585.1 Cystoisospora suis | reverse complement strand
TATATATATATACATACATACGTGAACTATGAAGAGCTATACAGATATACATCTGTATATGTCCGTGTGCTTGTCCGTATACCATCCAATGATAGACTGACCTTTCCTTTCTTATCTATCT
>NW_027155528.1:17709-30418 GCF_002600585.1 Cystoisospora suis | reverse complement strand
ATCTATCTATCTATCTATCCTCTATCTATTATCATTTGTCTGTCTCTAGATTCTCTTCTCACACACACCGTCTCTCGATAACCCTAAGTAAGAAGAAGAGATATAGTCACATCAGACAAAACCGGAAAGAAGAGGAGATCCCTAAACATCCGCCCATCTTCACAGTAGATTCTTCTTGCTATTCTCTCTTACCGACACCGCGAATCAGGCGCAACAAACGTCGCTATAGAGGCATTCGCTTGTTCAAATAGCTCGAAGTTATAGACACGTAGACAGCTGCCTACACATGTCATGACTTCATTATTCTCTGAGATTGCAGCAGTGAAGAAACACGAAAGAGAAACAACACAAAGAACGATAGAAAACGAAGACAGAATACATATATAGAGAGTTATATGGAGATTTACCGATACAAGACTGGATAGAGATCTATGTGAACAATAAGAAGGATGTGCATCTCCTATTTCTCTTAGAGCTTGAGTAGGGAGGCATAGGGATGAATGGAAGTTGTGTTGTCTACGCTTGAGAAGTATGAGGTAACTTCTCTTCTCTAGGAAAAGTCTCATCAACTGTCTGCCTTTTCTTCTCCTTTATCTTCCCGCCGATCTTCTTTTCTTCTCGTCTGAGACATGACCGCTATCATACAAGTACACAAGGTTAAACCAAGAAGACACTTCTCTGATATAGATACAACTGTTATACTTCTAGAAGTACACATATAGATATATATATATATATATATATATACCCGTATGAATGTAGATATGTAGACCTATCTATACATACAGAAATATTTGACCCTATATACACATGTGTATATACATATCCGAGACATATCGGCGTGTTGATACACACAATGAGAAAGAAAGCCAAGAGACGTCTTGTGATAAATACATACACATATGAATATAGGTATCTACATGTATCCACCTGTCTATCTCTATGTAAACATATATATCTATATGTATGTGGAGATGTATGCATGCTAGCGCGGGAGTGAAGAGACGCTTTCTTCGTCAAGAAGGTGAGAGAAGGAAAGAGAAGAGAAGATGATAAGGATGTCTATAAGAGGAAGAAGGAGAAAGAGTCGAAGAGAAGGTCGACGCACTGAATGATTACCTTGTAAGACTTGCATCATTTGCTGTACTGTATCAGGAGTACAATTGCAAAAAAGAGACACCTAGAGAAAGAGAAGGAAGAGGAGGAAAAAGACAAGAAACAAAAGAAAAGAGAAGAACATGAGGACGTAGAAAAGACTCACTAATGGAATAGTAGCATTGGGAACAGAAAGATGGTGCATGCGGAAAATGCCTAGAAACTGTTTTGAGACATGTGTAGGTGATCTACGTATATACAGAAGTACATACATATAGACATACATTCACACACATATACAACATACATGAAAAGACACGTAAATGGATGATCAGTATATCTACCTATGTAGACACGTTGTACGTGTGCGTAAGAAGAATCCTTAGCTGTTCCATGCATGCATGCATGCATCCTCCTCATGAGAAGAAAAATGACTGAGCATCTATCTATCTATCTATCTTTAATCTATCTATATATCTATTTTCTTGTCTCTTTCTCTCTTTCTCTACGTATACACGTTCAGATGTCTTTGAAGAGAAGAGAGATGTAAATAGAGAGAGGGAGGGCGGGAGAAAGCTTTTGACTAAGATGATGAGGAGAGAGGGGTGCCTTCGTACCTAGAAGGGTGTATGTACAGCAGAGAGGAAGTCTGTTTCTCCAAGCTTTAGCTTGTCGTTTTGTGATGTGCATGCGGCAGTTGTCTACTCCCCACCCCCCTTGTGAGGTGAAGAATCGCGGCTCCGTCATAGGGCGGATAATTTCAATAGAGCCCAGTGTAATATAGCAGCGATAGATACATAAAACTCGAGACGTTCGCAAGAAGAGACACTACTGCTCTCGCTAAGCTCCTTAACGTCTCCTTTCTTTTCCTTCTTTCAAAACAATCCCCCTCTATACTCTACATACCTTGAGAGTTGTAGATCTCTACTAGGGTTCTCTCCTTCAATGTCCGTACTTTCGTCTTCATCGGCACCCTCCTACTAGCTAGCTAGCCAGCTAGCTATCTTCTTAGTGTTTTCGATAGATGATCTGCTTTCGGTTCTCACGCCTGCTTGTTCATAACGAGGAAAAAGAAGAATTCTCGATGAGGGTTGTCTTCATCAAGAAGGAAATGAAGGAGAAAGAAAAAGCGATTCTTTGGCCACAACGAAAGACCAAGAGAGGGAGATATATATCCATCGAGGAAGATAGAGATACATAGATAGAACAAAGACAGATAGTCTACAGAAGATAGATAGATAGGCTACAGATGTATAGCCTACAGATAGAGAGATGGATTGAAGACATCTAGCCTACAGATAGATAGATGAAGTTGATACGTGGATTACTGGATATAGAAAGAAGTTCCTCCCCTTTCATTCTATTCTTAGGGATTATCGACAATTGATTGATGCATGCAGTCATTCATTCCTCTCCCTCTTTGCCTTTTTGCTTCCTCCTCCTGCTCTTTTTTCCAACTTGCTTCCATCGAAGCTAGCCGCGTGGTGTCCCTGGAGTCGTCGTATCACCTTTCATAAGAAAGGCGGCCCGATAGAAGAGAACGAAGAAGAAAAGAAAAAGATGAAGATGAAAAAGCGAGATGAAAAGAAGGGGATATGGCAACAGAAAGATGCAAGAGAGAGCGAGAGAGAGATGTTTGCTTCTCTCCTTTGAGTTCTTCTCCTTCAGTTGCGAGGGAATTAGAAACCTATATCTTATCTCCAAGATAAACAGACAATTTGAGAATGAAGAGAGAGAGAGAAACAGCTGAGCCTACACGACGGAGTAGCCTAGTATCTCTATCTCTCATCACATATCTTCTTCTACAGAGATATGTACACATCACATCCACGTGTCTTCATGTAGACATGCACCGCGCATGCCTGGATCTCGAGAGAGGATTGCTGAAGATGTGGTGGTGTACATACAGCACGTTCCCACGTGAATAGAGAAGAAAAGAAAAGAATGAAGAAAGAACAAGACCTGTCTCCTCCCCTTACAGAATGCTCATATCGGAAGAGGCACAAGGTAAGATGGCACTTCTCGTAAGTCTATCCCTATGACAAAAGACGAGAAAGAAAAAGAACTTCAACGAAGAAAGAAAGTAACTGTCTATCTCTCTCTCTGTCTATCTCTCTCTCTATTTATCTCTTTGAAGACGTACAGTTGCTTCAGCATCTCTCTCTGGATTTCTTCTCAAGACCTCTCCTCTCTTACCTTCAAATCCCTAGCTAGCTGCTGCTCCTCATCATCCGCACCTCCATCTAGCCTCTCATCTACCTCTCGTTCTTCTGCCTACCTCTTACCTCGTCTTCTACTCGACATTACTGTAAACAAGCGGATTGTATTTGTATATATATATATACATATATATATATAGAGAGAGAGAGAGAGAGAGAGAAAGAAATACATCGACATCTCTATCCCCAGTCTATCTATATGTACACGTCTTCTCCATAGGTAGTAGTAGTGGGAGGTGCACTGAGGTGTGTCTCTCACTCTTTGTTTGACTGCTTGTCTACCCCGAGGGTTGCTCTCACATGATGAGACGGGGCATGGAGAAGAAAGATTCCAAGTAGATGCTTTCTAGATCAATGAATAAGCAACTCCTTTCTTTTCGTCTTCTTCTTCTACTTGCCGATCACCCGCACTCGCTATCTTCCCTAAGGTTGCTGGTCGTGACTGTCTGTACACTACCCATGGTAAAGTCTCTTACGGGCTTCTACTACATGACTAGGCTGTACATACGGAGGAGGAAAAGCGCTTGCCTCCTTCTCCATACACAGCAGACTTCTTCTCTCCATACTACGTGGAGTGATATGATCTATCTCTATATCTCTTGTACAGCCTGTTTCTTTTACGTCTCTTCAGTACTTCTCTCTCTCTTTCTCTCTGTATGTATCGATGTATGTACGGAAGAAGAGAAGTGGGAAGCGAATCTTCACGATCATCCTATGTCGACTGTCTTCGTCATTATCTACTTACTGTGCACATACATACACGCACGTATTCCCTCGCGCTACAGATCACTTTCAGCGGTCGATAGACAGGGAGACAGACTAAAGATAAACAGACAGGCAAGCCAAACATAGATTGATAGATAAGAATAGATAGATAGATAGATCGACAATAGAAAGAAAGAATGGTAAGAAAGGCAGTCGTGGAGGTGTGTGAGTTTTCTCCTATCTATATAGCCCTCGATGTCGGACCAGACAGGGTGAGAGGTGGCGGGGTAAAGAGAGGACTTATCTACACACATCTCTTTACCTATAGACGTCTATTTCATGGATCTCTAGCCAAGGAGCAAGAAGCTGAGAGAGAGAGAAAGAGAGAGACGAAGAGAACTGAAAAGAGCATGTCCTACTCTTTCCTCATTATTTACTCCTCTCGCTCTAAATTCCCGTTCCATCACAGCGCGAGACAGAGAGAGATAGAGACAGAGAGAAAGGAAGAAAAAGAAGAAGAAGAAGAAAATCGCTTAAGAAAACGTTAGAGTCTGTATTCTTCTCAGACCAACGAAAGGACAGCAAGCCATGATTGACGAGAGCCGCGTAGGTAGACAGAGAGATAGATAGACAGAAAGATCCTATCATCTCTTCATGCGTATGCACATCTATGTATCTGTTTCTATACATATCCTAAAAGCTTCATTACGCGCGTCTCCCCGGAGACAAAAAGCAGAAAGGACTTCCGTCACGACTCAAGATACGACACTGAAGAACGAAGATTTCTCTCCAAGAGAAAGGAATCTCCCCTACGAAACAACGAGGCAACAGACGAGGAAGAGGGAAATCTTAAAAGTAAAAGAAGAAAAGAAAAAAGAGGAGAGCGTTTAACTCTTCAAGCACCTTCTTTTTGCTGTTTTATCTTCCTCCTTATCTCCAGATGACGTACACATGTATATATATATATATGTATATATATATGTATATATATATATATATTATGCATGTAGATGTAACCTATGACTAAATGTATGCTGCGTTTATCCGGTGATCCTATATGAAGATTTCTTTCTATTGGTCTTTTCTTTCTCTCTTTCAAAGACCAACAAGAAGAAAATTCTTCTATCATCTCTTCTTCTCCTCCTCCGTGTCGTTCGTCGCTTCTTCTTGTGATCTCTGAGTGCTTCCGCTAGCCTGTAAGGCGAGACGGAGAAATCGATTGCTCTCTCCTCTCTCATCCAAAGCAGATAAGGAAGAAGGAGAAGAAGAAGTAAGAGAAGACAAAGAAGAAGAAGAAGAAAGTTCAGGTGGGGTCGACATCCAGTAAGGCGACGAAGGAGAAGAATAGAGCGACGAAAAAGAAGAAGAGAAAGATTCGTGAGGTAAAGAAGAAGAAGATGAAGAAGAAAAGGAAGAAGAACGTGAAGAATGACGAGAAAGATTTGGAGAATCTCGAGACCTCACGTAAGGAAATAGTTCAAAGGGCGTTTCCACAGAAGAAAAAGAAGGAGAGGAGGAGGAGCAGGAGGTAGATTCATCTGACTTGCAAAGTTCTGGCGAAGAAGGCAGAAGAAGATTTTTCCTCTCCCTCTCTCTTGTTCTCCTTCTTCCATAGAAATCTGTCCCTTCTTCTCTAGACTCTCCTACCGTGCTAACGCCCTCAGAAAGAAGAGGGTGTCTCTTCACTGGAGACAACTGCAACTCCTTGTCCCGAGATTTCTCTGTAAAGCGATTTTCATGAAGAAAGAAGTGTCTCTGTGTCTCTTCATTCCTCACTGATAGTCCTTCTTTCATATCTTCTCTAGCTTCTTCTTCTACGGCAGTTTGCAGTCTTCCTTCTGGATGAGACATCTTCTTCGTCTTCGGGATTTCTTCATGGTCGTGTGCAGGGAAGTTATCTTCAGGTGAAAAGTCAAGAGGAAGGAAAGGGGGAGAGGACGAAGAAGAAGAAGAAGGAGAGTGAGAAGATAGAGGCGATAAGAAGAATGAAGAAGAAGAAGAGAACTCATTTTCTCGTTTCTGGGATGCGTCCATCTTTCTGTCTTCTCTCTCTCTTTTCTTCTCTTCTTCAAACCCTTCTTTTGCTCGTCTTCTTCTTATCGTCCGGTGACAGAGAGTGTCTCTTTCATTATCTGTCCCTTCTTCCTTTTCTTGAAAACGATCTTCCTCACTATCACTTCGTTTCTCCGTTCTTTTCTCTCTCACATCGTCTCCATCGATATCTCTCTCTTTCCTGATGCCTTCAGGTGTATGTACACCTGATCGATTCTTAGGAGCCGAGTCAAAAGAAGTGCTAGGTGAATAAGCAAAGGAAGATGTTCTCACATCAAAGTCATCTCTTTCTTTCATTTTCTTTTTCTTCTTCTCGCCTCTTTCTTCTATCCCTCCTTCTTCTCTCTGGACTGAGGAAGGAGTCGATTGACTTTGTTTCTTTAACACTTGCAGAAGTTCCTCTAAAGAGCGCCGATCTGAGAGAAAGAAGAAGAAAGGAAGCTTTACACACATGTTGAGAGACAAATGTTTAGATTTCTACCAAAAAAACAAACAGTATTGTCCTATCTCTCCCCCACCTCGCTACGGTGTATATACACCTGGACGGATACATACACATATATATACATATATCGATGTATACAAATCGGTCTATCAGCATCTCATTCCTGAAGCACAGAGAGGCAATTCAACTGAAGGAATCGTTTCTCTCTCTCTATAAATGCTTGTGAAAGCAGAGAACCGACGGCTGTCCTTCTGAAAGAAAGAGATAGAAAGAAAGAGATAGAAAGAAAGAGATGGAAAGAGATAGAGAGAAAGATACGATAGTCTATAAAAAGACATTTATACGATCATAGAGCGAATCGTAATGCCTTCTTTTCTCATCTGCCCGCAAGTAAGCTTAAGAGACACTCCAAGAATCTTGATCTCCCTATACAGCTATCAACCTGCTTTCTAAACATATCCCAAGTGCTCTCCGTCCATTCTCTTCTCTTCTCTTCTCTTCTCTTTTTCTTCTTGTTTTCAAAGTCACGTCAAGCTGCGCTGTAGAGAGGTAGCTGAACAAGTAGAACGAGTCGATAAAGAATGTATCAAACATGGATGGCTAGCTGAAAGTGACGTCCCTCATGAAAGAATTAAAAGAGAAAGAATGGTCTACAGATGTCCTTCTCAAACTCATCCTCTTTCTCACATCCATCCATCACTGCATGCATGCACTCGAAAGAAGGTGATGGGGCTGCTTCACAGGACAAAGAAGGTGGGTCACGGCGGTTTATCTATCTTTCTTTGTCATCTCTTCATGAGGGGAATGAGGAATAAGAGACAAGAAGAAAACACGAGAGAGAACGAGAGAGAAAAAGAAAGAGATGGATCTTCTTCGAGGGAGAAAAAGAAAAGGTCTGAGAAGGAAAGATGAAGACAGAATAGGGTCCATACCTAAATGTAGAGTTAGCGCATCTCGCTTAGAGAGAATCCCATCATGATCTACTTCCTCATCTGCTTCTCTTTCTTTCTTCCTCTCTTCTTTTTTCTTCTCTTCTTCTTGCAGAACGTGTTCCAAGTGAGGAATGAGATGTGTCAAGTCAGAGACACCCAGCATAGCTACGACGCTCGATGTGTCTCTTGTCTCTTCTTCTTCTCCTCTTGCTTTTCTTTCAGATGGATTTGCCAAATCGCTCGTACTTTCGTCCTCTTCTTCTTCCTGTACGCCAGAAGAAGAAGAAGAATTGAGGGCTTTTTCTCGATTAAAATGATTAAGATCGTTACTATTAAGACTGTCCTTACTATTACTATTATCATTAGTACTATTCTTATGTTCGTCACCTTCATCTTCGTCACTAGTCATAGTCGTAGTGGTCGTTGTCGTGCTCGCTGCAGTTTTCCTTCCCTCCCCTCCTCTCCCGCCTCCAAGCCTGAAAGGAAAAGAGAGAGAGAGAGAAAACACACATAAGACAAAACATGTCTCTTTCTTTCTTTCTTCAACTTTCTTTCTTTCTTTCTTTCTCTTTTAAACTCGAGTAGTGAAGACATCTTTTGCTTCGATTGATCTTTCCAGAGACAGAGAGAGAGAGAAAGTGCAAGGAGAGTCTATCAATTCTGCGTGCAAGGCGTCTAGTCAACAAGAGAGTTAAGAGAGAAAGAAGGAAAGAAAGAGGGGAAAACAGAAAGAGAAAGAAAGCTTTAAAGATCGATTAGAAGTGCGAAATAGAGGAGACTAGAAGAAGAAGAAAAAAGATCTAAAGGAGATCTCGATGTGTACGTGTAGTTCTCTCTCTCTGTCTCTCCATTTCTGGTTCATCGAGTTCGTCTTCTTTTTCTTCTTCTTCTTCTTCGTTTTCTTCTTCTTTTTCTTTTTCTTCACACGCAAAACTCCGACCACCCCAGGCACGGGCAAGAAACGACCGCAGTAGAGATAGAAAGACACATGCAGATAAATGAGACCTACATTAAAGAAATTCAAGCACACAGACCGATCCAAGATACGCACGCAGATAGATAGGAAAAAGATAGATCGGCAGATAGGTAGATAGACAGATTAGAAACAAGACACATATATACAGGTAGACTAAAGGTAGAGAGATTGAGACAGATAGATAGATAGATTAAGATAGATAGATAGATTAAAGATAGATAGATAGACAGGTAGATAGATTGGAGATAGATAGATAGATGCCCATGTACATACGCTCGCCATTTATATTCTCTCAGGATACACTTGAGAGAGGATAGCTCCTCACAAGTAGACATCTATCTATCTACCTATCTACCTATCTATATTAGTTGCTGCCTGCATGTGGCTTGTATTTGTCTATTCCTCCATTTACTAATGCCTATATATAGCTACCAAATATCACAAGGGAAGCCCTCAGGATATGGAGAGAAAGCATGAAAAAAGGAAAGCTTGCGAAAGCTTTCGTTTCCTTCGATCTCTTCATAAGAGTAGACTAGAGAAGTTTACAGAAGGATCTCCGTGGGTAAGGAAGGATAGATTTTATCTTTTCTTCGTACATGCTTGGGGTCTTGTCTTTTCATCTAGAGACGTTTTCTCTCTCTAGTTCCTTTGTATTTCTCTGCCTGCTGAATCTTCTTGCCCCTCCTTACCAGCGGGGTTGGATAACACCTTTGATGACTCTCCATAGAAAGTCAGAGACAAACGAATGAACTGAGGGATCGCGGAGAACCTGTCCAAACACAAAGAAGAACGCACGAGTGCATGCATGCATGGACAAGCAAAAAAAGAGGAAAGAGAACGCACGAGTGCATGCAGGAAAAAGAGAGAAAGAAAGAACTGACCTGTCTACCTGCAAACAAGGACATGTCGTGTTTAGCAGGGGTGATGAGAATGAGAAAGGAGAAGGGAGAAGTCTATATAGATACATACATATATACACGAAGATAGGGAGAATGAAATATGTGTATAGGCAAATGTACCTATACAGAAAGAAGGAGAGAGGCAGGCTGATGTAGATAAATATATACATGTATCTTGCATGCATAATGAAGGTATTCGTATATAAGTCATCTGGCGGGTATATGTCGATGTCGACTATAACACGTACTATAGCCGTCTATCTATATACAAATGGACAGACAGATAGATGGATTAAAGATAGATAGGTAGATAAATTAAAGACAAAGAGATACACAGATAGATAGATAGATAAAGACAAATAGATAGATAGATATATAGATAGAAAACAGATGGATAGGCTGAAGATAGATAGATAGATAGACATACTTGAAGGATGTGATCTCTCGTAGCCGTTGTCGTGTTTGGATCGTTCAGCACTTCCAGACTACACGCCTGAGCCTAAGCAAAGAAAAGCAAAAAAGAAAGAAAGAAAGAAGAAATGAAAGAAAGAAAGAAAGGAGAAGTGAAAGACTGAAGGATAGTAAAGACCTTGGCCGAAAAGTAGGTGCAAGAATCTGCATGCAGTAAGTGACAAAAGAATCTCTCCTGTCTCTTTCGCCACTTGCACATCTATGTAAGCCGAGATATATAGATAACGGGACCTAGGAGACAAGCACGATCGGTGCCTACGCATACCTCCTTTATAAGATTCTCCGTGTCCTCGTATCATAAGGCTGGGGAGCCGAAAGAAGAAGAAGAACTTATCACTCTACCCCTGTATGTCTATCTTTCCATATCTCTCTCTCTCTCTATATATACATAGGTATATAAATCTTTATATATATGTATATCCTGACATGTTCATTGAATACACATGTGCATGTATCTATCCAGAGAGGGTAAAAAATGGGTAGGTGTCTCTGTCTATATGTAATCCAAGCCAGTGTTTGCCTGTACCTCCAAGACAGGCCCTGTGTAAAAAGACCCGTATATACATATCTGTATATACATAGTCATACAGATCTATACATATATATATATATATACATCTTCATACTGTACAGCCGAAAGCCTACGTGTGTTTCATTAAACGTGAAAATTGAAGAAAAGAAGCGACAAGGATAAGACGAAGAAAAGAAAGAGAGGAGGAGGAATGATCGACCCATCAGACTCTTACAAGATCTCCTGCTTGCTCCCGCACAGAAGAGTTCATGAGAATTGCCTCAATTCTATCATACCGACAGAAAACAGACAGAGGAACAAGTCTGTGATGGAAACGTGAAGAATACGAACAGATGAATGAAAGAAGAAAAGAAAAAGATCAAGATGCCTGAGATAAAAAGATTAAAAGTAGACATAAAGATACAAACCTACCGAAACAAGGTGTATGTAGATGGCCTGATAGAAGACGAGTTAAATAATACACTCCTAACTCTCAAACCCACATATGCACATCTATATGCATGCATATAAACATATATATATATATATAATGGGGTATACATAACGTAGACAGAGAGGAAATATTCGTGTGTGGTAGAGAGAAAGCTCTTTGTACGCATGCAAGGAGAAAGTGTAAGGAAGTTCAGATCTACATGTATAGACATATATAGATAGATAGATAGATGCGGTATATCTGCATACCTACATACTCATAGATACACACATACCTCTATATATCAGTATAAGAAGTAACATACATATGAAACAACTTGCATATATACATCTATATCTATATATATACATATATATATATATGTATAGGCGTCCACGAATAGATATATACAGATGTACTCATGAATATATTTATAGATCTAGATATAGGCCGGCGCTGGGTTTTCTACGGAGAACCTCCCCCTCCTTTCGTTTGGACGAAATTCTTTGATTGCCCCGCCCAAGAAAATTTTTAATGTGAGAGATGCTTCGAGGAGATAAGAATGAAGAAACCGAATGGAAGCAAAAGAAGAAGAAGACAGAAGAAAAGAAGGAATGAGAAGAGGAAGAGAGTTAATTCTTCTTCTTCTTTTTCCTCTTACACGAAAGTCTGGACAGCTTTTTGAATATCTTCACGTTGAAGTAAATCGATACACCACTGAGCTGCCGTGTCTCTTGCAACCTGCCTGAGTGTATATACACCCGAAGAACAAGACGAGCAAACAGCGAGAAATGAGAATGAAAAGAATGAAAACCGCAAAAAACGAAAGAAAGAAATAAAAGCACAAAAGACGTCAGAGAAACTCTTGTAAGTTCAGATAGGATGAGAAAAAAAAAGAGAGAAGAAGAAGAATGCTTTTTTTTCACTCCTTGTAAAAAAGAAACAAAAGTGAAAAAAAAGCTCAACGTACACCAGAAAAAAAGAGGGAGAGGAAGTCCGGGTTTCGAGTGTATGTACACCCGCGTCAAGGCAAAAGAAACTCAAACACAGCCAACAGACAAGCAAAACAGGCATACTTAGACATCTAGAGATTTATACAGACACGCTCTGTCTATGGATCTTCACGAGAGATGACGAGCCTTCGACTCTTTCTTATCTTTCTCTTTCTATAGATGTACGTATACGAAGGGATATCTCGATTTCTTGCTCCATATATACATGTAGATCGGGGAGTCTATATGAAGATGGCGATATGAAAGTGTGTGTATACATATCTATCTATCCATCTATCTGTCTATCTATACATCCACACACACATACATATAGATATATATGATGAGTATATACACAGGGTGTAGGGGTAAGATGATGGGTTGCGTATGAGAGGCTCTGTGTATGTACACCTCAATATGTAAAATGTAAAGGAAAGAAATCCAAAGCGACTGAAGTAGAGGGACTTTTCCGAAGCAGAGAAGAAGAAGAGAGAGAGAAGAAGGGAAAAAGAGGAAGAAGAGGAAGGAGAGACAACTTCATAGAGAGACATCTTTCCAGATGACAAGAGTTGCCCCTCCTAAAACACTCTTCCCGCTCTTCCAAACTTTCATTTTTTCTTTCTTTCTTCAGCAAAAGAAAAGAGAAAGAAGAAGAAGAAAGAAAGAAAATGAAACTTTCTGTTTTGATCCAAATAAGCCAAATTGAAGAGAGCCGAGACAAAAGCCCAGTGCCCCTGTGTGAAAGGAAGAAACAAAACATCCACGAAAAGAAAGAAGAAGAAGAGAGACAGGTGGATAGAGACTGCCAGATTCATAGAGAGATAAATAGGTAGATAGGTAGATAGATAGACAGATAAGAGAGAAAGAAATACAGAGGAAAATGAAGAAGAAGAAGAAGGAGGGGGAGGTGTTGGGTATGGTATGCTGTCTTACAGAGTGATAGCATAGCTGAGAAGCTGAGCGACTTGAAGTTTGACAC
>NW_027155528.1:17477-17673 GCF_002600585.1 Cystoisospora suis | reverse complement strand
CTTCTTCTTTCTCTTTCTTCTTCGAGGTCATTAGTATCATCTTCACGGAGATATTCATACATGTATTTTATATGTGGAGAGAGATGAAGAGAGATACATGTACGTACACTAGTCTTCCTCCCCTATAAGCGCACGAAGGAGAAATGTCTACAGACGCCAGGGGCCTGGTCTAGATTAGCACAAGGAAGAATCTTCT
>NW_027155528.1:0-17072 GCF_002600585.1 Cystoisospora suis | reverse complement strand
TATATATATACATAGATATATATTTATATGTGGTTTGAGAAGCCGAAAAAAGTTCTATCTCTGCATGCTTACCGTTAGTAGAGAAATAGAATTTCTCTTTGATCTATCTTGAACCTACCTCTAATGCATCTATCTTTAATCTATTGATCTATCTATCTTCCATTGATCTATCTCTAATCTACCTATGCTTAGCCTACCTCTTTCTCTATTTATCTATCTATGCATGCCTAGACGCACATCTACATACAGAGAGATCCATACACATTGAGACCACCTATACATTCGTATTCACATATATATCTTACACATACACATACTTGTCTATATCTATCTATCTATCTTTAATCTATCTAACTCTCTATCTTTAATCTATCTATCTATCTATGTTGGCGCGCATGTCTGTGATGACTATACATTCGAGGTGTGTGTTTCTTACGTGACAAGACGATCGAGAAGACGATGGAGAGAAGTTTGAAATAGCTCGTTGGCTGATATGCGCTTGAAGAGGTCAGCCAACTGCTCGTCGCTCGCCGCTAGGAGCTCCTGAACCCAACGCTGCACCCCAGTCTGAACCTACACACAGAAACATAAAAGAAGAAAATACGAAAGGAAGAAAAGAAGAAAAAGAAAAAGAAGAGGAGGGTGTAGATTCGAGAGAGGAGAAGGAAGAAGGCGGTGAACGCATCGAGCGAAAAAGAGAAAGAGAGAAATCAGACACATATATCTAGATATATATAGATAGATAGATATATATAGATATAGATATATGTATATATATTCATGTACATGTCTTTTCTTTCTTTCTTTCTCCTGGGTAGGCGGGCTGTATAGACACCTTCCTCCTGTAGAGGTACTTGAGAAACATATCTTTCGGGAATGGGATCTATCTCTTTAGCAGCTTTCTATACACACTTCATTTGTATGCCACTAGATACAATACTATCGCCACAAGCTCATACATGTACATCTCTCTCTCCCTACATATACAGATTTTTATATCTATTCAGCTACCTATCTATCTTTAATCGATCTATCTATATCTATGTAGGTGCAACTACAAGCACGTCTCTCTCTCTTTCCGCATGATGTATATGAATCCATACACACATATACATCTCTCTCTCTCTGAATATATCTCAATACATATATAGCACTATGTACGTGTATATGGTACGTATGTGCATGTATGTATAGGGGAACATGAATCCTAGATAGATGTAGAGACAGTACAAGCAGAAGAAGAAAGACGAGAAGAAGAAGAAGAAGGAGAAAGAGGAGGAGAAGAAGAGGGTGGAAGAGAGATGGCAAAGGAGAGATGAAAAGAAAAGAAGAAGAAAAGAGAGGATGAATGACTAAATGCATGGATGGACCATTACCCTTGTATCCTGAAGAAGGTCATCCGCTAACTCCTTTGAAAATTCTCGAGCTAAAGAAAACGCAAAGAAAGAAAGAAAGAAATGACGAAGAAGAAGAACAAGAGAAAGAAAAAAAAGCCAAGTGAAGAGAAGAGAGAGACTCCTTTTCTCAACAGGAGAAGAAGAAAGAAAGAATGAATGACCGATAAATGAAGCAAAGAATGAAAGAAATCTTTTCAAAAAGAACAAGATTGAGCAAGAGGAAACAACTGTAAGAGAAAAAGGGGAGAAGAAGAAGAAAAAGAAAGAAAGAGTGAGAAAGAAATGAAGAAAGAACGTCTGTATGAGGGGTGGTAGTAGTAGTAGTTACTCTTACTCTTATGCTTACTATTGTGACTATTCATTCCGGGAGATCAAACGTCAGACTTGGCGAACGAAATTACACAGAAAAGAGAAAGAGACAAATAGAAAGATAGATAGACAGATAGATAGATAGGCACGCATGAAAAGAAAAGAAAGAGAAAGAAGGAAAGAAAGAGTGAGAAAGAAAGAAAGAACGAAGAGAGGAAGAAGAAGAAGTTCATGCTGAGAAAAGAAAGAAGACAAGAGGAAGAAGCAGAGAAGAAGATTCATCCATCTCTGCTGGCACACCAAAGCCTAGAGGAGGAGAAGAAGAAGAGGAAGAAGAAGATGAAGAAGGGAAAGAAGAAGGAGAATGTGTGAGAGAGCATCTAGAGAAAGAACGATAGGAGAGATGGAGAGATAGAAAATATAAAACACGGCAGAAGAAGAAGAAAATGAAGATGAAGACATGGATACGGAATAGACAGACAGAGAGACAGATACATGGATGGATAGATTAAAAATCGATCGGAGAGAAAGGAAGGAAGACTATTCATTTCTCTCTTCGTAAGGTATCCACCATGATGGGAAGTAACGATGCGCTGTCTCCGTCAATGTCTCTGTGTCTCTCTGTCTCTCTACGTGTCTCTTTGTGTGTGTGTGGAGCTACCAGTGAACTGTAGCTCTTGCGATCGCATGCCTTCGTGAATGACCGCCGCTCCTTCCAGGCCGAGGCGTCGCCTCACGTCTTTCCACTTGTAGGCAAGCACACATACACACCCTCCTCCGATCACCCCTAAATAGAAAAAGAAGAAGAAAGAAAGAAAACACACGCAGCAAAGAGAGAGAGAGAGGGAACAGGAAAGATGGAAAGATTAAGAGAAAGGAAGAGAAAAGAAACAACGAGAAGAGAAAGAGAAAAGAAAGAAAGAAAAAGATGACAAGGGAGATGAACAAGGAGAAGAAGAAGAAAAAGAGAGGTACACGAGAGAGGATAGGAAGAGAAGAGATTAAGGAGAACAAGAGAAAGAACGAACGACAGAGAAAGAAGAAAAGAAAGAAAGAAAGAAAACGACACACCAGAAGAAGAAGAGAGAGAATAGAGAAGAGGTAGAAGAGACATGATACACTCATTCGTCTACCTTAAATCTAGATCATAAACTGGCCTTTCTCTTTCGTATCTCTTCCTTTCTCATTTCTTTCATCTCTTTCTTTCCATTTTCAGGAGCCCATTGACTGGATTGGACGTAAGTGAATGAACGTTTCACGTATTCTCTACCGAAGAAGAAAGAGGGGGAGAAAAAGCTTTCCCAGACCCTTGTCTCCTCTCTTCTCCATCTGTCTTTTCTTCTCGTGTTCTTCTTCTTCTTCTTGATCTACTTGTCTGCAAAGGCTTTCTTTCTCTTACCTGTGAGAGCGAGAAGGAGAGAACGCCTTCGATTCCGCCGTGATAAATGCATCTGGAGAATTCGCACGTCTTCATAGAGAGCAGCTGAAAGAGAAGAAAGAAAAAGATCATTCTGAGGTGTATAGGGAGGAAAGGAAGAAGAAGAAAGCCGCTTTGAAGAAGAAGAAGGAGATCTACTCGGCGAAGAGAAGTTGCGAAAAGAAGGAGGCAACGAAGGGCTTTTTAAGAAATGAAGAAAATTGGCTTTCTTCTTCATGAGTGCCTGGGTATCTGTAATCTCTTGCAAAGGCTTTCTTCTTCTCCCTTCTTTTCTTCTCTGCCTACGGCTCCTCCTGCTCCTGTCGCTGACCTCTCCCATCTTCTCTCCTTTACTCTCGATCTTCGTCTTCTTCTCCTCCTCTTTCTCGTCTATCTCCTTCTCGCTCTGAGAGGTCTCATCTTGGTCCAAGAAGGAAAGAGAAGAAGAAAGCGAATGAAAGAATGAAGGAGAAGAAGAGCAAGAAACACTAGACGGTGAGGAAGAAGAAGAAAGAGACTGAAGAGGAGTCTTGTCGTTTGAGAGAGGAAGATGTGAAGAAGGCTGGTCGTCATGGGAGCAAAAGGCATGTATATACCCCCTGTGATCTACAGGATCAACGGCCTCTCTTCTTGCTCTTCTTTCTCCTTCCTCTTTTCTTGTGGATGGAGCTCGATCTTCTTCTTCTTCTCGTCTCTCTTCCTTTCTTTTAGCTCGGCGGAAGAAGAAGAATGGCCGAGGGGAAGGCGAGAGGAGACGATTCTTCTCTTCACGAATTTCTTCGGGAGGAGGAGAAAGAGAATCTGCCTGTCTATGCAATGAGAAAGACGAAGAAGAAGAAGACGACGCCGGCGAAGAGCTCAGGTCTTCTTTCTCTTCTTTGGGTTCTTTATCTTCTTTCTTCTTCATGTTCTCCTCCTCCTCATCCTTTTCTTCTTTCTCCTTTTCTTCTTTTCCTTGTCCTACAGCAGAGACTAGTGAAGAAGAAGAAGAAGAGAAGAGGTTTAAAAGTCTTCTCATTCTCTCCAGAAAAGAAGAGGAAGAAGAAGAAGGAGAGACAACTTTGGTCATGGGGGGAGCGAGACTGCTTGACTCTACGAAATGAGTCTTCTCATCTACCTTCATGATCCGTTCTCTTCTCTTCTTCTCTTTTTCTCCCCTTCTTTCTTTATCTCTCATGTCTTGTCCACCTCCATCTTCTTCGTCTTTTTTATGGTCCTTTTCTTCTCTCTCCTTTAAAACCGGAGAAGACCTCTCCTCTCTTTGTCTTTCTTTCTTTTCTGTAGCCTTCTCATTTCTACACACGCCCCTGGTATGGTCTCTCCTTCTCTTCTTTTCTTCTTCTTCTTCTCCTCGTTGTGTGTCGTCTAGAGAAGCTTCACTTCCTTCTCTCTGTTCTTCTTTCTTATCTACAGGCGGTTTTCTACCAAATGAAAAGAGCATTCTCCGACAATTGCTTCTCAAAGAAAAAGAAGAAGAGGGGGAGACGAGACAGGAAGAAGAAGAAGAAAGATTGGACATGAAGGTAGGACGGAAGACAGGGAAGGAACCTTGATACGTGAAAAGTGGGGACGAAGAAGAAAAGGAGGAAGAAGAAGAAAAAGAAGAAGAAGATGGAGGCAGACTTGGCTGGTCTTCTTTCTCTCGTTGTCTTTCTCTCCTTTCTTCATCTTTTGATGTGAACTGCAGAGGAGAGGGAGGTGATCTCAAAGAAACGGAAGAAGAAGAAGAGGAAGAAGAAGAAGGTGGGAGAGAAGATGGAAGAGAGAAGAACAGAGAGGAGGAAGAGAAAAGAGATGAGACAACCTTTTCTTTTCTTTTTCTTCTTTCTGCTCTTCTCTGAGCTTTCCTAAACATCGAAGGAGAAAGAGAATGAAAGAATCTACAAGAAGGACAGACAAAGTTTCCCACAGATATCGCATCACCTAGATGAGAGACAAAAGAAGAAGAAAATGGTCGTGATGGAGGCCGATCGGATGGGTGAGGTGTACATACACCCGAATCTCGTCTACATTCTCTTTCTCTTCTTCCCCTTCGCCGCACTTGCCTAGAGAACACCGGAGCCGTGAAAGAAGAAGAGGATGAAGAGCTTGCAAGAGGCCCAGCAAGACGCTGAACGGAGGACTTAGCGTTCATCTTTCTTACTCCCCAAGGTGAACAGACAGAAGAGAAAGATGAAGAAAGAGAAGAAAAGAAAGAAAAAAAGGAAAGAGAAGAAAGAAAGGAAGATGCGAATGGACATAAAAAGACGGTTCAAGTTGTAGGCGGTCTTTTCACACATCCAGCCATTCTCTTCATCTCTCTTCTGCTTTTTTGCTCTTCGAGATTTCTTTCTCTCTCTCACACTTCACTACCTCTTCCTTCTTCTTCTTCTCCTCCTTCAAGAAGAGCTCCATTTACTCCATTCTCCTTCCTCCTACTCTCTTTTTTCTCCTCCTTCTCCCTGGTTTCTCTATCTTTTTGGTAGCTCAGTTCTCTTATCATTACAAGGGACGGAGAGGTGAGAGATTTTCTTTCTTTCTTTCTCATCTCTTTCTTTGCATTTCTTCCTTTTCTTCTTCTTCTCCAAACTCGAGAGAAGTCTTGAGTCCGTCAGGCATAGCCGTAGAGATGTCTGTTGACACAAGAGCAAATAGATAGATATATCAAAGACAGATAGAAAGGAAGACTAAAGAGAAAGAGAGAGAGATAGTTACATACAGATAGGTAGATAGATTCAGATAGATAGAGAGATAGATAGGAGAAAGAGAGCTACATCGATAGATAGGTAGGGTAAAGATAGATAGATAGATAGGGAGGTACATAAAATAAGGATTCTCAAGAAGAGGAAGAGAGAGACGTTTTTCTTTCTTGGCAGGTCTTGACTTGTGTAAGCGAACCTTTCAGGATCGAGAGATTTACCTCTATCGAGACCTTCTTTACTTCTCTTTCGGGTTCTTCTCTCATCTCTGTGAGATATGTTTTGAGAGAAAGAAGAGACGTCCTTGTATCACACTATTGCATGAGCTTGGAGGAGAGAAGGAAGAATGGGAACGTTCTAGACGCCGATCTAGATGGATGGAAAAGAAGGGGAGATGACGGAGAAAAAGAGGAGAATGGAGATAGAAGAGAGAAACTGAAAGAAATGGAGAAATGAGAAAGATGAAAGAAGTCGATTTGTTTAGGAGTGTAGGAGGAGTCTCTGTGTCGATTTGTCCTTCTTCTCTCACTGGGGGCGAAGGAGATGCTCTCGAGCCCCTAGAGGAAGATGGAGAAAGAAAGAAGATAGGGAAGAAAAAAAAGAGAAAGAAGGAATAGAAAGAGAGAGAGAGAAAAAGCGATACAGTTAGTTCTACGTGTTCGATACGAGGAGAAAATGCCAACGAGATTTCTTTAAAGAAACATTTTCTTACCAATACATGCGCATGCACACACGCACACAAAAATCATTTTCATCAAAACGACGCAAAGAAAGAAAGAAAGAACTACACATTTCTTTACTTTTCTTTCTTTCTTTCTCTTTATCTTTCTTCTTCACCTCTCATCTCTCTCTCTCCTCTTTCGTTGTCTCTGCTTTCTTCCTCCTTTCTCTTCGATTCCTCTCTTCTTTCCCTCCAATGTAAGATTTCTTCTTCTTCTGTTTCTCAATCGTAATGAGTCTTTCTTCTTTTTTCCATCCCCTTCAATTTTATTTCTTTCTTTCATCTCGGACCTCCTCCTTTTCTTGTTTCATTTCTCTCCCCAAAGAAGGACCCATCTGTAGGAGAGAGAGAAGGAAAGAAAAGGGATGAGAGAGAGATGATCTTCATCTTATCTTCCTTGTCATGGCTTTCGCGTTCTTTTTCTTCTCTTCCTCTTCTTCACTTCCTTTGTAGACATTTTTCCTCCCAGACCTCGTGGCTCTTCTTGTTTTCATTCATTCTTTCTTTTCTTCTGTCTTTCTTTGGATTAAATCCTTTCCCAGTGTCGGAGCCTATACCATCCCTTCTCTCTCTCTGTTCTCTTTGGAGATAGCGATCTAGCTGTCACTCAAGATCTCCTGGGAAAGATAGATTGTCGACTGCAAATAAAGGAGAAGAAGAAGTTCTCTTCTTGTCCTTCTTCTTCTTTCTCTTATCTTCTCCCTCCCAAGGTATATCAAGCTTCACCTTGAAAAGAAAAAGAAAAAAGAGAAGAGATGCAAGAAGAACAAGAAGAAGAGAACAAAGAAAGAAGAAGAAGAAAGAAGCGTATAGTTTCGCATGTGGAGTTGGTGCTTTCGAGCCCGTAAGAAGAAAGTAAGTCTACGAAAGAAAGAGAGACAGAGACAGACAGAGAGAGAGAAGAAAAGGGTGTTTATCGACGAAAAGAAGAAGATCATGAACGAGAATGTCCGAAGTCCTTTTATCTACCCTTCTTTCTCTTTCCCTTCTCCTGTAATTTATTCCGTCTTCCTCTCTATCTTCTTTCTCCTCATGTATGGAGATGCGACTTAAGAAAGAGAGAAAGAAAGAAAGCCTTTAAGATTCTCGCTTCGATGGAAGGAAGTCCATAGAAGTCATCCCCTCCTTCTCGTCTTCTTCTTCTTTCTCTTTCTTCTTCTTCTCTTCTTCTTTCTTTTTTTTTTCTTCTTGTTCTTCTTCTCATTCTTCTTTTCTTCTGTCTTCGACGTAGACCTTCTTGCTTGTTGAAAAGAGAAAGAAAAGAAGAAAGAGAGGAAGAAAGAAAGATGAAGAATTCGATCTTTCCTCGTGTGGATTGCCTGCGGTATTTGAGGAGGATCCACATAAGCTATCACCCTAGCAGGCCTCGCACGGAAATCGCCAAGTAGGGAAGATCACACACCGAAACAGAAAAGAAAAGAAAGAAGCAAAGGGAAGAAAACAAGACAAGAAAAGAGCCATCTTCTCTCTCGTTCTTCTCTATTTTTCACGCTGCTAGCTGTACACATCACATGCGCGCGCTCATATCCATCCACCTTCACTCGATCTATCTTTAATCCATCTGTCTCTCCATCTTCAATCTCTCTATCTTTAGTATGTCTGTCTTTCATCTTCGTTTATCTATCGTCGATCTCTTTATCCCTAGGTGAGAAGGAGAGAATGTTTGAAGTTCCTCTTCTTTCTTTTCTTCTGTGTCTTCATCTCTCCTTCGCTTCAGACGAAGCAGTATCATTCATTCTCTATGCTCGTCTGCGGGTATATGTCTGTATGTGTGTAGATGTATAAAGATCTATATGTATGTCTATGTATATGTACATATATATGTGTGTATAGAAATCTGTATGCATATGTATGTCTATGTATGGATACACACCTTGCGTACATTTTTATCGTCATTTCGATCTTTCCTTGTACCTTTATGAGAGAATTCTCACGTCTACTTTCTCGCCTTTTCTTTCTTGTTTCTCTCTTCTGGAGACAATTGATAATGCGAGTCACGTCAGAGTCAACGAGAAAGAAGTTTCCTCATCTTCGAGCCACCTGGGAGATGCTTGCGTAAGTCTCCTTAAGAGCCTGAAGAGCAGCCCTCTCTCTCCTACACTGTATAGACATAGAAATACACCTTAGGCTATTCAACTCAGTCACTGCATGCTGATGATCCATCCTTTTCTTCTTCCTCTTCTTTCCAACAGATCAAGAGATTCTCTCGTCTTTTCTTCTTCTTCACTGTACTCCTTTCTTTCTTCCTTTCTTTGTTCTGTGTCTCTTTTTCCAGCGATCCTTTCTCTCTGAGTTTTCCTCTGCAAATACGAAGAAGCTTCTTGCCTTCTTTTGTTTCATATTTCATCACTAAGAGAGGTTAATAATCCAAGTGTACTCGTCGTCAAGTGTCTATACACCTGAGCTGTATGTGCACCCCGGGTGTATGTACACCTGGAATGAAATCCGTGGGGAGATTGAAACCGAACGAGAAGTGAGAATAACTAAGAAATCTTTTTTTTTCTCCGTATTTGTTTCTTTTCGTTTTATCCTTTTCTTTCTCTCTCATTTCACGAATCCTTGAAGAAAAGAAAAGAAGTAGAGTTGTGTGTATCATTTCTTTTGGAGCACGTTGGCTTTCTTCTCCTCTCTCACCTCTCCTTTCTCTTCATATTTCTGACTCCGTTTCTTTCTTTCCTTCCTTCTCAAAAGAAGAAAGAAGTTTTGTTTTTTTCTTTTTCTTTGTTTCTCTCTTTTAAGGTACGACGCCCCAGCCACCATCGAAGTTGAGTTTATGGATGGACGTCGATTGAGGTAAGACCAAAGAAAGAACACAAGATGGAATTTCTTCTTCCTCTATTGCCAGCCGTCAGTCATTCTTTGTCTCGATATAGTTTCGTCGATCATAAATAGAAAGAGGGAGAAAGAAAGGAATCATGTTGGAAAGTAGAGATGTCTATGTGCGTGTCTTGTAGACATCTCACGAGTAGCTAGCAAGATGTCTACATTCCTCTATGCTTCTCTCCACCAGTATACGCTGGGGTATAGAGACAGTCGTAGAATCTTCTCTCAGGAACAATTCTCTATATCTTTTGATACATACGTGATCAGCCGAGGGGGGGGCACCCATATAGCTATGTATACATACATATAAGAATATATATATATATATACTTTAAGAATATATATATATATACTTATAAGTATGTATATATATATATATGTTTATAGATGTGTGTGATAGTTAGGTTGTGTTGGTGAATGAGAGGGGGTGTATTCTTCTTGTTCTTTTTGTCTTTCTCCACTAGGAGAATTATCGATGGATACACAAAGGCAGAAAGAAAGGAAATAATTGATAAATGGAGATTCACAGGTAAACAGACCCTTTCTCTCTCTCTCGTTAACTTGCTGCATTCCTTTCTTTTTTCTCTTTACTTTCTTCTCTTAACGTTATTCCTTTCTGTATCTTTCTTTCTCTAACTTTCCTTGTTTCTTGAACTTTCTTTCTTACTTTCGTTCATTTCGTGGAGACTGTCTCCTGTCTATTCCTCAGGGGGGTGAGCTATCTGTTCTTTTCTTTTCTTCTTTTTCGTTTTCTTCTCCATCCTGCCTTTTCTCTTCTTGGAGGTTTTCTTTCATCTGGCTTTCTTTTCTTTTCAAACTTTCCCGCTTTTCTTTGCCGTCTTCCCTCTTCATCTTTTTGCTCTCTCTCCAGTAAAGTCTTTCACTCTTCTCTTTCTTTTTTCCCTTCTTCTTTTTCCTTTCTTTCGTTCTTTCTCTTTCTGTCTCTAGCATCGATGGAGCCTTGGCCTGAGGTGCTTGCGCCTGAGCCTCTTCAATCCTCTCGACAATCCACGTCGTCTTCTTCCTCTTCTTCCCCTAGTGAAGGTCAAAGTGAAGAGAAAGAGAAGAAAAGCAAAGTGGAAGAGGGAAAGAGATAAATCACGTGAAAGAAAGAAATAGGAGGATCTCTTTCTTTCTTTCTTCGTCTTTTCTGCTATTTTCTTCTTTCCTTTCTTCGTCGCCGTCTCTCTTCAGCTGTTCGAATCCTACTCGCAGAGAAGCTTGTGCTTTTCTTAGCATACAAGAAAGAAAGCAACCCTGAAAGACAAGAGAAAAGAAAAAGCGGCGAAGGAGAAAGAAGACGAAGAAAAGCAAAGGCAGGGAGACAGGGCAGATCCATCTCTCCGGGTGAATGACAAGAAGAAGAAGAGAGATTGCTTGAATGACTGGGAGGCTTCTTCTTCTTCTTCCTCGTCGTCTTCGTCTTTCCTCTTGCGAGAAGAGTCTTTCTCCTCTTCAACCTTTTATATCTATAAGGGACATTACGCGGTGTATCGGCTGCGAACCCAGGAGGTTCCCTGAAAAGAAAGAAAGAAAGAAAGAGGGGAAGGAGAGCGAAGAATTTCTTGACTCTTGAGTCTCTTGGAAAACTGAGAGATAGAAAAGAGAGAGAATGAAGCAATACTCAACTATATCAGGGAGGGGATTTATTTTTTCTTATCGTCTCTTTGTCTGTGTGTAGATATACACTACAGTGATACAGACAGTGTACGTACACCTCTGAGGCTTATGAATGGAGAAGAAGAAGATAGGTCAATGGAGTTTCAGGGACCTTGTTTGAAGAAAGCTAGGAGGAAAGATAAGCACACAAAAAGCAGAGAGAAAGAATGAAATGAGGAGCGTATGATGCTGCGTCGTCGATATGCGGTAGGTGTATGTACACTGGAAAAAAGAATTGAGTTGTGATGTACACGATGATAAAAGAGAAGCTTTTTTTCTCCTCTTTCACATTCTTCTTTCACTCTCAAAGAAGAAGCAACCTATCTCGAACTGAAGTTGACGTGTATCTTTTTATCTAGATATACCTACCGATCTATCTGTCTGTCTCTCTATTATCCATCTATCAATCTATCTATCTCTAATCCATCTGTCTATCTATACACGAAGAAAGAAAGAAATTTCAGATTGGTTAGATTCACTCTCTAGATCATAGTGAAGAAAAAGACGAAGAAAGAGAAACCCCCATACACATTGAGGGGAGACCAGATGAGAAAGAAGAGAAGAGCGTCTCTTCAAAGTCTCTTTTTGTCTTTCGTAGAAATTCTCTTTTCTTTCTCATAGGGAGAGAAAAGAAGGAAAGCAGTCGAAAGAAGGAATGAAGGATCACCAGGAAGAGGAGAAGAAGAAGCAAAAAAGCAAAATCTTCCTTCTTTCACAAGAAAGAAAGAAAGAAAGAGAGGAAAGAAAGAAAGTCTAAGTTGGGGCTGACGGATAGGGAGAGAGAAGAGTCGTAGAATTCTTATCATCTCTTTTACTTCGGTTGAACTGAAGAAGAAAATTTTGGAGAATTGAGCCTTCCCCACACACACTAACTATACACACTACAGATCGACCTCGTTTCTCTCTTATCTCTCCCTTTCTTTCTTTCTTTTCTTCTCTCTTGTCTCTGTTGCTGCAAAAAACAAGCAGGAGAGAGATAGACAGGTCTTCCATATCCTCTATGCTATCGAGAAGGAGGAGGTCTCTCTGTGAATGAGGGAGTGACTGGCTTCTTCATTTCTTCTTCTTCGTCTTGAGCTGTTTCTAAAGAAGGGAAAGAAGAGAGGCTCTGCCTCCTTCTTACCAGCCGTTGCGACAGCTCAAGGAGATGTAAGAGAGAGAAGATACCTCCTACCTATGAAAAGCTTTCCATCCATGGCAAGGAAACATCACGAAGTATTTACGATTGAGTGGCTCTATCTATGTATACACATACACATACGTATATATTTCTCAGTATATGTATATATAGCTTGTGCTTTCTTTTCGACATAGAAATCTGTATAGGGAGATAGATTGAGATATGTATGTATGGTTGACTGAGTATATCTGTTCTGTGTGTGTATATACATATATAGCTTGTGTTAGATACATATATAGATAGATAAATCTAGGTATGTATGTATAGATAGAAAGATGGCTGAGGTAGTATGGAGCACTGATTAGAAGAAGGGCTTGCGTTCTAAGAAGACAAAAGCAGATGTGAGTGTGAAGAAGAAAAGATGCTCTCTCTCTTCTCTTCTCTCTCTCTTTTCTCTTCTCCTATCTTCGGTGTCTGTACACCATAACTCGAGACGAAGGTACACTTGGGACAGCGAACACAGTGAGAGTCTCAGGAGAAACGAGAAGTCTCGAGATGATAGGAAAGAACCGAAGAGAAAGACGAGAAGGGGCAAAGGCACTGCAACCGTCAGGCCTCCTTTCTTTCTTTCTCTTTCGTAAACAGCAACAAGACGATAAAATGGAAGGTGATGATCTATCTCACGAAGAATCTTACGTCTACTGTGTCTTGTTTAAACTAAGGATATCCGTGTGACTAGGCATAGTAGGAGCAGTCCTCGTAGATGCGGCGTAAGTCATAGAAATACCTTAGAGAGAGATGAAGGGAGTAGAAGTTATATAGATATCTAGAGAAAGGAAAGAATGAGGAGGATAAAGGAGTGAAGAGAACTGAAAAAATTCCTCGTCTATCAGATGCGAAAACTAGACAAGGGTAAGCAGTACGCTTAAATGTCTAGAGCAGGGCCGTTAGGGCAGCAAAGCTGACTGGCTGACTATTAGCCGAGCGAGCGGCGATCTAGCTATTGCGGGCATTTCAAAGTCGACAGCCTTTGTCTCCTCAGTGATCCCTACCATGTAATGAATGATGGTCTCCTATCTTCGGGTGTATATACACCTCAGGGTTACTACGCAACTCCTTCCTGTCTTCGTTGGCCGGGAAGGGGGGGGGCGGGGTGATGAATAAGGAAGGCAGGACTTATGTCTCCTCTTTTGTTTTTCATTCTAATAAGAAGAGAATCTTTCTTTTCTTTCGGAGCGTAGATACCATCTTGAAAAAACTCATAAGGGAGCCACATGAAGAATTCCCTCATATCCAAGTGAGGTGGACTTTTCTAGCGAGCATGGGGAATATCTTTCGTCCCTAGAAATATGCATCCGTAGGGCTAAATACATAGAGAGAGAGAGTGACGGATGTTCCGCCGGCTTCTCTCTCTCGGGGGGTGTTAAGACCTTTGTCGACCCATGTAGTTTTCGTCGTGACGAAAGGTGTTTCGAAATCGCAAGAAAAGGAAGTTTCCTCTAGACACGGAAAAAGAAGAAAAATAACGAGGATGAAAAAGAGACGAAGAAGGTGAGAAGAAAGTGCCCGGGATGTCTGGTCTTGTAGATGATGGCGTGATCATCATCTCCTACTTGGATTGAACCCCCACATCGACATGACTGCTGCCTACAGTGTCTATCTAGACATCGATTTATGATGTCTAGATAGATGGGTACAAAGATAGATATGTTAGAGATCGATAGACAGTTAGATAGATATATCAAAGATAGATAGATAGATACCTGGATAGATAGGTAGTTCGAGACTCCACCCTAACCATCCTCCCCACCACCTAGCGGGGTTTGTTAACCACGGAAGAAGGGACCTCTAGCCATTGTGACTGGAAGCTCATAGGAAGCCCATATAGCTATAGACCCCGTATCGTTAGCGGTATCATGTGGCGAGGGACAGGCGCACTTGCAGAGTAGTGCCGCCCGGGGAGCGGATGGTTGGCCCTGAAGAGGAGGAACGGTTTTTGGGGGTGTACGGATCATCGCTAGCAAGGGGGGGGGACTGTTTTTTTTTGGTGACAGGTGGATAAGAGGGGACATGTTTTCCCTCCGAGTGAATCGGGATTTCGGACTGAACCGAAACTGTTAAATCTTATTGCCCCCACGAGGCGACACAGTACGAACCCGCTGACACGCGTGAGCCACGGAACGTTCTCGTGTAGGCTACCAGTTTTGCTGTCAGAAGTGGGATCTGTGCTGTGTGAGTTTCTAGTAGCGGACGACTTTCTTGTTCTCTTTGTTTTCATTACCACATTTCTTTCCACTCCTTTCAACAACAAAGATCATGCCGCGTTCGTCCAGAGGCAGACCACGCGGCACACCGGCCCGTGCCGCCGACCTTTCCGAGAATACGGGGGAGGGTTCGTCCCCGTTGTTGGAAGAGCGTCGGGCCGCTGTTGTCGATAGTTCGAGGCAGTAGAACAGCAGCCAAGCGACGCCACAGCTCAGCTGCAAGGCCAACTGGTAAAGACCCTACGGGACGCACTTGACGAAATGCGCACCATGCACAGAATGTCGGAGGAGGCCCGCCAGCGCGAGCGCGATCACCTGTACGAACGAATCCACGAATTAACAGATAAAGAGGAACGGCGGATCGCGGAGATAGGCGAACTGCGAAGGTGGCGGAGTTAGAATCAAAGCTGTTGGGCGGCCAGCAGGCTGATGTCGCGGGTAGGAGAATTCCGCTAAGCACGAAAATTCAGCTAGACCCCTTACCCGCATACCCAACAGACACAAGCTCGGATCCCCAAGACTGGTTTATACACTTGGAGACAAAGGGGGATTTTCTAAGTCGCGATGATGCGTGGAAGGTGAAGGCCCTTTTGAAACTACCTTCCGGATCAGTACCACGCAGAGCTTTTACCCCTTTTGTCGGAACCCGGTCCGCGGTACGAGAAGATGCATGACCACCTAATAGTGTAGCATCCAGCATACGAAGGCTACCCACTTGAATACTACAAACGCAAACTAGACGACCTGAAGACCATGTGGGTCAACCTGGCGCAGATGGGACGATATCTGCTCAAACTACGAAACTTACAAAGGAAATTGTGTGAGAAGCTGAACGTTCCCAGTGCTATATGGGACGAAGAGACATTGCGTAGTGCATACCTGGACGCCCTGCCGGCCAGACTGACCCATTTAGTGGTAGCATGTGAAGAATTTACGCGACTGAGTCTCGAACAACTGCAGGCTCGCGCTGAAGCGTTTGCACTAGGTGAACACCTGCAGGAGCGGAAGAGCAACCAAGCTACGGCGACCCCTCCAGCAAGCATCCTCGCTGTCAGGGATGCCGTGCACGACGGTGGGAACCAATGTTTCGAGTGCGGTGCAGGCGACCACTGGGCGAAAGATTGCCCGCATCGCGCAGTACGGGTGAAGCCACGACGTGTCGGGGACCAGAGAGCAGAGTGCAGGATTTGCAGAAAGCGTGGACAGGATGCACAGGTGTGTTGGTTCGAAGGCATGTCGCGTCGCCAGAACTGTCAAGGGTTCGGCCAGTCGGAGTCAGTGTGTCAGTTGTCGAAGAGGGGAACGTGCGGAGGTGTTAGTACGACCAAGGAAAACAGCAGGAGCGCAAACCGGGGACGAGGTGATAGATACCACAAACCCGGGAGCCCCAGCTGCACACCCTCAAGGAGCCGGTCCCGCTCGCGATGTAGCCCAGCTTCCCCGGCGCGTTCTCGGCGGAGAAGTAGCCCACCTAAGAAAGTGTCGTTCTCCTGCATGACAGTATGCAAGGAAAGCGTGGAAACGCGGGAGGTGGATAGTCAGCAGAGCTCAGTTAGACAGGACTCGTATCGGTTTACCGCCAGAGTTTGGGGCACCCTTGAGGACATACGAGTCAGAATGCTAAAGGATTCGGGTGCGGAAGAAGGCCTTATCGGAACAGGGCTAACTCAACGTCTGGAGCTGGTGGGTGTTTCCTTCGAGCGGACCGGAAAACGGAAAATGCGAGGATTCAGCAGCAAGCTCGGGGAGCTGCCGATACTCGCCTCAGCTGTCGTCCTGATCCGTGTGGGTCCGTCAGGCGTTAGGGACAGGGTGTTAGTAGTGGAGGAGTTGGCTGGGGATGTTATCGTACGTTTCGGATTTCAGTATCTCGCGAGGCTAACAGTTGATGTTGTCGCGAGATGCATTCGATTCGCGGACTTCCCGGAGATAACCATACCTCTGCTGAACAGGAAAGAAGACCCTAATCTCTTGGGGACAGAGGTGACAGTGACTATTCCCGCTCGCTGTGAAACGTTTGTCGACATCCGGCCTACGAGTAAGCTTTCCAAAGCGTTGTGTGTTGTACCCTACTATGGACCAGGAGCCTATGCAAGAAGAATTGTTGCTGCACATGGTTATGCTGGGAGTGACATATCACGAATCTTGGTGCTTAACCTGTCGACAAGGCCATGCCGTCTTGCAGAGGGGGCCATAATTGCGCGGGCTGTGGAGTGCGAAAGTGAGACTGAGACCAGCGACTTCCATCTGCAAAACCAGCTGCATGTCAACGTAGTCGCACCGGCAAAGGATGACTGGGAAGCTGAGATGCCATCCCTGGGAGTCACACAGTCTTGCCGAACGCCTCAGGAATTTCAACGGTTGCAGGCGCTTCTCCAGGAATATAGAGATGTCTTCCGTTTTTCAAATGATCCCCCGACGAGTTGCCGGGGTGCGAAAGCCACTATTTTCACCGGGAAGGCGAAGGCTTGTTCTACGGCTCTGTATAGGAAGTCACCGCCGGAAAAGCGGATAGTTGAGCGCGAGGTTGCGAAGATGCTGGACTTCGGGATAATAGGTCCGAGTACGTAACCCTGGGCCAGCGGTGTGGTGCTGGCCCCGAAGAAGGATGGGTCTTGGAGATTTTGTGTGGATTATACAAAACTTAATAAAGTGACAGAGAAAGATGTGTATCCACTGCCACG
>NW_027155527.1:0-22982 GCF_002600585.1 Cystoisospora suis | reverse complement strand
CTCTATTTGTTTGGCTTTTTCTCCGTTGTGCCGCTAATTCCGGTGTTGGCTTAGGTCAGGCAGCATGCTACGGCTACTGACCAAACAGTTGCGCTTACGTAGTGGCGTTCAACCCCGTGGTGACTCGCTTTGAAAGCAGACGTTGATCGTGTAGGATGGGTGGTACGCACTGCTTCAGAAGTTTGTATCCCCAAGACTTGTACGGGATACTTTACTTGTCGCCCCTACCCAGCTCACGACAGTAAACGCTGGGGACACACCCGAACGTACTCTTCACCGGCGCCTCACACATACCCGAGTAACGCACGAATGTGCCCTCATCCTCCGTACTGGTCACTGCAGCACGTCCGGGGGTACAACACAGGTCTTCAACAGTGAGGGGACAAAGCGTGCGCTGCACAAAGCATTCCCCCCGCCGCAGAACCCGCCTTGCAACTTGTGTCTGGACAAGGCGCCATTCTGGGATTCCAGTTCAAAGGCCGTCCTCCGGACCCGCGACTGACTCCCAAGTCAGTTCCGTGCCATGGACGGCATATCTGATGAATTACTGGTGCGTCCGGGGGCATGTTAAAACAGACGCTAATCTAGCGCGAAAAGCAATTAGCCGAGGACCCCGGGACTTCTCACCAGGTAGGGAAGAAGACGCCGACGTGAACATCCGCCGGGTCGCTTCCTGGTCTTTCAGACTTCAGGAGATTTTGAGCCTACGCCGTAGTAAACACTGTTGGCGTTTCAGGACCACGCTCAATCTCCTGTGCCACACGGGCACTTGTCAGTCGGGTCTTTTGCCACTTTACACGAATCACTTGTAAAGAATCGAAGCTTCTACTCCGAGGTGAGTCGCGATTGTCCAGCCCCTAAAGCACTCCCGAGCTTTCCTTCACAATCCTTCGTGTGTTATAAACACCGCGAAAGACGTGTGCCTAGGGGTGAAGGCTGTCTCCTCTTTTCGTTGCGCTTCATTTGACATGGAGAACTTGTCTCGTTGAAAATCAATATCAACGAACTGACGCACTCAACTCGTGTCTTGCGCAGCGTTGTCTCCGTCGCACGCCATGTCGAACTGCCAGCTCAACTTCGCCGCCGTGTATACGCCCACTTCCGCGGCAGAAATGGTCCAGTTGAGCCGGTCGATGACGATGCCTGAATATGTAAAGCGTGCAGCGAGAAAACAGTTTCAGTTTCTAGCTTTTCACCTTGCTCTGCGGGTTCATGAGCGTCCTCACAATCCTAACAGAGGAGACGGGTCATACCTAGGAGAAAATGTCTCTAGCCTTCGGCTAACGAAGCCACGTCTTTGTGTGTAGCCAGTGAAACACCCGGGCCAGCCTGGTCGTGACGGGGACGGACAGGAAGGCATCTATGCGATCAACAGCTAGCCTTGGCCCGCATACTCCACGGCGGTCCTGTGCGGAAATCTGCCCCGGAAGGGGAGAACCGGGACTTCCTGCAGCGTCGAGCTGATCGCCGCGACCGTGGTTGGGACTCAGGGGCAACAAGTAACTGAGCAGCAAGAAGTGTCCGAACCAGGAATCGAACCTGGGTTTACACGGCCACAACGTGTTGTCCTAACCTCTAGACGATTCGGACCAAAAAACTTCGCGACACACCTCCTGTCTTCAGCATTAAGACTCCTGCTACGCAGTGAGATAGGGAAAACAGCACCAACATACCATTGTAGAGCAGCTCAATGGGGCGAGTCAGATCGTCAGCTGTCTTGGCTCTTGTCGGTGCGTAGTCGCCGACAACATAACCCTCTGGTGGGAGCGGGTGACGGCAAATATCCACAACAACAAAACTTTCTGCATACTCCTCTTGGATGAGGAAGAGCACCTCCTCGAGTTGCTGAAGGGCAGGGACGTGACCGGCTAACACCTCTGTGGCCGCAGGGAATACGAAAGAAATAAACACTGGCTCGTCAGACAGGGCTTGCATTCTCGTATCTTGCATGGCACCGAGGAACACTCCCCGAACCGGTGAAAAAGGTAGAGCTTGCAGTCGCTGTTGGACACTTTGGTCTTCCTCAGGCACGTTGGGATTCCACCCAATCACCATCACGTGAAGAGGATGAGCGTGTTTATCGTGCAAAGAGTATGTCGGGGGGTTCGTTGCTGCCACCTCGACCTCGTAGTTGCTTGCCAAGACGTGGTGAGTGAACAGTATCACCCAGCTCATGCGTGCTGCTTTTCCGTTACATGGTACCGCCTGAGTACGGAAAAAGCAATAGAAAGAAGGTAGTCGTCGTACGGCGCACTCGGGACAGCCTTATAGTCGCAAGTTTCAAAGTGAACGAATGGGACATTCTTCGCCAGCCTCTTGCCATGGAGCAGAGGACCTCAAGAGAGATACGCCTGTCTGAGAGAACATTGACGTCTTCACTCTATAAGGCACCTCGACAGGAACCGTCCACAACGTATTGCTGCACTTTGTTGCAGCTAGTGGTACTGGGCAGCAGTACTGGCTGCTATCATTCAGCCTGGCCGAGTAACCAACCACATTCGGGTGTCACACCGGCCCTCGTACGGGATGAGTCGGGACACTACCAGCGGGGACAAACAGATTCTCTTGGCAGTCTGTACTGTGGTACGGGCGCAGAGTGGTGATGGCGTTCGGAGGATAGAGGCACCTCGAGGCAGTCGGAAGTTTAGCTCAGCTTGGGCCCGCGCTGCTTGAAATTCATTCGCGACGGAAGCACGAAAGAGAGGCAAGGACGAGGTACTAGGTTAATATCCTGCTGGTTGCGGACAGCAACCCGGGTAGATAGTAGCCGGAGTCATCTGCCTTACATGCCGGACAAATGGCGCCGGGCAAAGGCAATGGCAGCGTGTTCTCCCCAGTGCTGACGGCCTCCTGTACTATGTACAGGGCGGCGCTAAGGAAGCGACAAACGAAAGCATTTTCCTTACCGTTGCCTGATGTACTATTGTCCGGAGCTGGTCGAACACGTCTCGACTACCACTTTCGGGAGGAATGCTGCGCACAGGGGCACACGGAATCACCCAGTGGCAAGTACTCAAGTGCTGGCGGGCCTGCAGGCCGTTGACAAAAGGCTGGGCTCGAAACTGAGGCCAACTTTCGTTGACATGACGCGCTTCCGGAATTGCTCGGCCCCTGCCCATGATCGACTGGAAAACTCACCTTGGGTCATCAAAATCGGGTACCCGCAGCTCCTCCCCTGTTTCCCAGGAGACTACCTTGCTTCCGGTTGTCCAGGAGTAAACAAAGCACTCAATTCCTTTGATTTTGGAACATAGGATGGCTGTAGTTGGATTGTCAATCTTTCTGGCAACAAAACGTTTGAAGGCATTGATTGCTTCGTCATCTAGGAATGCTTCATCAAGGACGATGTGGACAGCTATTCTCACAGGCTCAATGATGTCGAGCGGTGACTGCTCCTCTTCAAACTTCCTGGATATGTGCATTGACATTGGATTCCTGTGAGCAGGCGCGTCTTTTCGCATGGACGGAGGCCTTGGGATGCCGGCCTGCTCAGCGGTTGGGAAGTTGTAGTGCACGGAGGCGGCGGCGAGGGCCGGCGAAGACGGAAGCCACTTCGGCTCTTTCATGACATTGATGTGTGCCGGGGGGTCTAGCCTATCAAGTTCCATCAGTGCGAATCTGCGATCACTAGCTGAGCATTCCTTTTGTTGACGCTTTTCCGCCCTTGATTCCATCTGCGCCATCGCTCTCTGCAGGGGAGCTGCTGATCCGTTGGTCTTGTATGTCTCCCTGTTCGGCCTGTGAGGAAAAAAGGCTCTTGAAATTTGCGTTTCTCCTATGGCTTTCCTGCTTGAGTGGGAGGCTAGAGACCAGTCCAAAGAAGCGCTATCGTGGCAACGGGTATCTCGGGGAAATAGAACTAAAGACCCTGTCGGGGGTCGTCGCCCCTTTGTAAGCGGCATCTCGACTCCAGCTCGGGAGACTGACTCTCTATGTGCCCAAGGTTCCCTCACATCCCAGTCTCTCCACGTGACAGCCAGGACAACGATGTCCGGTAGACCACATCAGCTTCTGCTGACACAGGTGATGAATCTCATGCTACAAGTTCATGATGGCCACACGAGAAATGATTCCTGAAAACTTTCTTACCTGTAGACGCTGACGGAGCTAAAGTATTCTCGCTTCGACCAGGTTTCCTCCACAGGTACGCGGGCCTCAAGAGGCTCTACTTGCAAAGGCATGGGGCGAAGCGGCTGTGAGGCGCTGAAGCAGTTGAATAGTTGCATGGTCAGGCGGATGCGAGAGGTGTACCCAGTAAAGCGATGCTTAATTCTTTGGATGGAGTACCGGTTGATACAGGGCTCCTGTTGCACCATTCGCTGCTTGCGATCCGAGAGCAGAGATGTATCATATATTTTTCTCTTATGTCCATCATACACGGCAATCTTGAACCAGGCGATTTCATTTGGGTCCTGATTCGGGACTACTCCCAGCACGTACCAGCCGACTGGGAACGAACGCTCCCCATTCGGCATAGATACATCGATTTGGTACTTTTCCTGAGCGAGCTCCGGGCAAACAACCTCGACAACCAAGGGTTCTGGGCCCCGGAAGATAGCGGTACATGTGTTTTGGTCTTTTCTGTTCATTATCACTCCCTCGACTGCATCAAGAGGATTAGACAGGACGCTGAGAACGATCCGTATTTTCCCTTTTGGCAACTCGGACCCAAACTGCAGTCGGAACGTTGCCATCTCGAGGTTGCTGCCCTCGCTCCAGCGCTGGAAGTCAGGCCCAGCGATACCCCCGATCATTCGCCTGTTAAAAATGGGTGCCGGAAAACTAAAGGTACTGAGAAGTTCTTTGTCCTTTCTGTTTCTAACTACTAACCCCCAACCACGAGTTGAGAGGTACTCTACGCTCCCGAACGGCTCGCTCCAAATGGGACTGATACTTCCAGACGACGAGAGCGGCGGAACTGCCATATAGAAGTTCACAGGCGTCTGCCGCTGTAGCTTGACGTCCGGAAGTTGTACGAGGGTTCGGTCGTTGACCGCCGTCTTCACCAGCTCGGGTGGGGGGGGTGTGAGAAATTCTCGCAGAAACGGGTTGTACCTCTCTGAAGCTGGAGCTCCGTCTCCTCTAATAAGAACGTGAGGAAATGTGAACTCAACAGTGCTTCCCGTTGCAAACATATTGACTGCGAAGGTCAAATTGAGGAAAAAGGGGAAGTTATCCGAGGGGGTGCCACGGACAATAGTGGGAAGCACCGAGAGGGGGGGCGAGTAGAAAACGGACTGGTGGCTTATTTTCGGCTTGTATTCCCTCAGCCGTTTTTCTACAAAAGGCCAGAATGTCCATCCGATGCATTCGTCAGCAGCATACAGGTCGCTAATGATCTTCTGGTACCTGCCAGCAAAGACCACCGCGACAAAGCACCCACTACACGAACAGCACCATAAATTAGGATGCCCAGAATTACCCTTGATGTTTTCACCTGCGCCGACAGTTGCACGTATTCAAATTTCCCCGAACGGCGGAGGGACCAAGCTCAACTGCGGAAGGCTTTTGGCAGGCCTCTGACAGGTCGAATCTATGCGTCTTACTTCTGCGCTTACGTTTCTTCCACTACCTCCTGTTCCTTCTTCTCCCTCAGCGTCTTGGGATAGCCCGATGCAATCTCCATGTACCATAGAGGAACTGCATTTGTTAGATTCGCGGTGGGAGGGTACAGGCCGGAAAACTTGAGGGTAAAAGCTCGCGGCTGCGAAGGAAACATTCAGGAAGGCGCTTGTGGGCGCGGTTCTGGAAGGAGTCAACGGCCTCTGCCGACCTGCGCCAGTGACTTTCGACCTTAAACTGCACGTACAGGAATGTCTTTTGTGATACCACTGAGAACTAGCTTTCTTGCCGGAGGCTGGCTGTCCTTTCGCTTCTCGTAGGCCAGTTCGCAGTAGCGAAAATAGCCCTCGCTCTCCACTGTTTCGCATGCCTGAAATAGGTCCCAGCATTCGCGTATCTTGTTGGAGGCCAGCCAAACGGGTCTTCCGTCGAAGGGCTGTATCCAGTCGGTTTCGCTTGACGAGCACGCGGGCCCGGGCAAAGTGAGATGCAGCTGAGGTGACACTTCCGCTGAGAAAGAAACAGCCACCCAGACCAGAAAGACCACCAGTCCTGCAGTGGCATGTAAACGGCGGCAGCGCTCAGTGTCATCGAAGAGCGCAAGCAAAAAATGCTGCTGCAGACTTCAAGCTGTGTGGCCGTCACCATCGCTCGTTCAGTCTCGCAGTCCTGTGGAGTAGCACTCTCGAGGGCTCCTTTTGGACTATTTCCTATGAAGCACGTCACTAAGGTATGGTGTCAATCTGGCCGTGGCCCCTACCGGAAACGCGTTGTCTCTGCGGAGCAACACGTGCCTCGAAGGTATAGTTCGAGGCGCCTAAGCCGGCGCCTCCATCGAGACGAATGTTTTCGACTTTCAGAGGATTGCGCAAGGGAGGCAGAAATTTGACGAAGAGCTGAGGTGACAAAGATGGGGAAACAGAGTATTTTATGGGTTTCTACCCCGTCGCTGGGTCAGAGCTGCAGCTCCGCGGGCTCTTGCAGCCTGATAGGATTTGGTACGCCCTGACAAAGGAGGGCACCTCCCTGCGAGGGAACCCGCTTGGAGCGTCAGATCACAGTTCGTGTTTACCTGTACCAGCGCCGCCATGTGAACGACTGTCAACTCGCAAAGTGCGTGCGGTTGCACTGTCAAGCAACCACATTATAACGGTCCATCTTCTGTGTCTCTCAAAGCACCAGAGAGAGCTACCTCGGCAGTTGATCGCTTGACTTCTTCCCCAAGGTTGAAGCCGAGCTTTTGTATGTCTTCGTAGCCAGCACCGTAAGACACGACTTGGCTCGGATCTGGCGGCTTCTCCAGGATTTGAAGAACCCTACGATACGGGCACCGGGCGAGGGCAGGAATACCTTACGAAGTGACATTTCTCGGCAATACAGATATTCGTGATGCCGGAAGTGGCAATGTAGACCTCCCGGCCCAGTGTGACTTGGCACTGCTGTCAGACTTCACGAATCGCAAGCCACTGAAAGCTATGGAACGGGCTTTGGTGTCTCGTGCATCAGCTTGAATGGTCCTGCCTTCCCTAGCACCTTAACAGAGCAGTGTGAGAGGATGCACTCGTGAAGCTGCGTGACGGGCGCCGGAGCCAGCGTGATTTTTCTGGGGTGCCCTACCACTTCTCTTGCATGGCCGTGTTTACGGGAGGCACATCAACGTGTAGGGCCAGCTCTACCTCCTTTGGTGGAATCCATAGAAGCTTCGAACGGCCCCTTGACTCCCTAGCTAAGGTATCTGCGAAGACCCGACGTCAAAGAACAGACAAACAGTCCCTGCCGTTCCTAAAAGCGGTGAAGAGAGTAACACACAAGCAGAGACGGTCGCAGGTCCACGTTCCCATCCGGATCTTCCCACCCAGAGGGAGTGTAGTCTCCATGCCAACCTACTCAGGTGCACCTACGTGCTCCAGCCATCTGATGCTCGTACTGAGCTTCTGCTAGGGTAACCTGAAGGGTCACTCCGCGTGCGAACCATTGGCAGGTTTATAACGAGCCTCTCTTAAATGCCAGGAAAATCGTCGAGCAGGCTTGGCCGGGCTTCCCAACTTACGCTTCAGACCCTCAGGACAACCGAAAACCTTGCAGTACTCAGCTCCGCAGGCGGTATCGTGGGGACAATCTTGTGAAAACGGCGGCAGAATTTCCGGAGGGAGCTGGATCTCCTCGTCGAAAAACTCGAAATCCTCGTCAGCATCGAGCAAGGAGTGAGAGAGAGGATAACTCGCTTCTTTTGTTGAGGACGGGAACACGCTCGGCAGAATCCCGTCTGTTGACACACCGTGCTTCTCGAAAACCTGGCGCACCACCTTCTCTGTGTTGGGCGGTAACGGCTCGCAGACTGCTAAGCGACGTTCTTGCTGGGGGTGCAGAGGCGGGTAGCTCGGCTGTTTTACTTTGTGCGATCCCGGTGGGTACCGAACCACTTTGGGAGCCGCGGGGTAGTCAGGAAAGGCTGACCAGAGAGGATGAGAAGAACGCGGTGAGCCTTCTGTTCGATTTGCTGGAACCCCTCTATCAACGGATCCAGACTCAGGGGCTTGCGCGCTACTGGCTGCCAGCCTTCTCCTCCAAGCAATATCGGAATCAATATCTGAGTCAGACGGCCAGTAGGAAGACTCTGTCCGAGGCAGCTGCAAGCTTATCTTGCGTATCGCTGAGGGACGGAGGACATGCAGGCAGCAGGTGTCATGGTTTGATTTTGACAATCATCCGTAGCGTGTTTACCGGCTGTGTGTGTGGTATGTGCTGTTGCGGGAGCCACCAGGGGACGGCGGGAAGCCTGCGGTTGGGCAGCGGCGCTGGCCATAAAATGAGACTAACAGCTACAAGGGTCTTTACGGAGTGGGATGTTCCGGGGACCAATCCGTCACGCGACTGCTCGTTTCTTTGTAAGATACGCCTTTCTCCCTGTCATTTATCTCCCTTTGGGGCACGTCTACCAAACCAAGGTGCGCGGAGTGGTGGTAGGCCGAGGATGAGTAGCCCTGATCCCGCTTCTTCTACACGATGCAACGTGCCCGCTGCCATAGGATCGCAGGTGTCGTTTCCCGGCTTACTGAATCCGCCGCTGACTTTCGCTCGCAGTCTGAATGACGTCCCCATATAACCTCGGGGTTCGGGAATATACCTCATCACAAGCTTGTGGTTCTTCGCTCCCCAGTAATGAGTTGTATCCTGAAAACAGGACAACTGGAGTGTTTATAGCCCATTTAGTTTCTCCCGGCGTTATCGCAGTGCGCGCCAGTCGCATATGGAATGTGCAGTGAGTTCCTGCGGTTGATTGGAATGCGACGGCAGAAAGGGCCACTGTTTCCAAGCGTGGCTCGCCTAGGCGCGGGGGACACACTCTCGAGATTGGCAAGTCTAAAGGCACATGTCAGGTACGGACGTCCTGCGCTCTTTCCATTCCAAAAGAGGGTGCCTAGTCCGACTGCGCTGCAGCTGCCAACCCATCTCCTTCCAAGTGTGCGGGTCCCCGTGAACGATTCAGTCGCGAAGGCTGTGGGGACAGCCCTCCACGATTAGGGATGCGACGCCTAGGGGATGCGCGTGTCACACAGTGGATTTCAGCTTCAAAAATCATGAAGGGGGCAGGAAGTGCTGAATCGCGAACTGGCTAAGAAAGCCACCATGATTACCTCGGCTTCAGTGAAGACTTTGTCTGATCCGTCAGGAACGGACTTGAGAGCCCAGTACTTCTCAGGCGGAGAGAGGCCGGCTACCGACGCTTTACTGCAGGCGACCCCGTTCCACAAAAAGTAAAGAAGGAAAAGGCTGGAAACAGCTTTCCGTCCTGTACTTTTGGTGGCCAGAGATGTTGTAAGTGCCTGGACAGCGCTGGACCGTGCACGAAGGCCCTTGACCGCTGCCGCTGTATCCTGGGAGCGTCGGGAGCGGCTCCACCACGTCCCCTGGTAGTTCTCGACGTAGTCAATCGAGCCGCGACATGACGTGCGGTCCGCGCGTGGTCTGGAGTAACGTATCACGTACTCCGGGACACGGAGCACGGAGTCTGGGGCTGCTGTGGTGAGACTCATAGCAAACCACGGGATAGAGACTGTTGTTGTTTCCACTAAAAACATTACAGTCTCGGCCGAGCTTGTTCCCGAGGCGCCTAGGCTACGCAGTTTTTCCGAAGGCGGGCACGGGAACATTCAGCCTGGCAGTAGAGCAGCTTTCCAGAGGAGAGGGGAGGAGCCCGAGGAGGTCCAAGGACAGCGCCTGTTTTGGGGTCCCAGGCGCTATGCTTCAATTTCAACACCGCATTCGCTTTTCCGGTGATAGCTGGGTACGGCACGGCTACCTCAACATTAGTGCAGCACTTGTAAGCCGCCGACGCATTTGCAGGTGGTCACTGATTGCCGAAAATACACGAAGGAGAAAGAGGTCCGTCGGAAGACAGCCGGCCCGGACTGTAGCACTGGCGCGGCTGCTCCCCTGCGCTCCCTGACCGCGCGCTGAAGCTCAAGAGGCTCGCACACATGCCACCTCCATCCAGGTCCGACGTGAGGGCTCTCGGAGGATGAAGCTGAGCAAGCGTCTGCATTGCTTAGATAATACGCTTGCCACCGTGTTCAAGGAAAGGACCTGCGGCCGCCACTCTGTCACCTACCGTGCTCCAGACGACAGGAGTGCCGGTGACTAGTAGTGTCCCGAAGTGGGGAGGCCTCTCAAGAGACATGCTCCGCTTAGCACAGCAGAGAATAGGCACTGTGGAGCGGGCTCGACCTCATCTCGCCGAGACGTTTGCAAGCGAAAAATTTTTCACTTGTGTCGGAACCTCACGGGTACGAGTCGTCCGCGCTTCTGCTACCTACCCTGACGGAGACCAATAACCGCATGGAGGGAGAGGCTTGTGAGGCGGAAGAGACCCACTTAAGGCAACAGCCAACTCAGTGCTTCGCTATGCTAGGCTGAAAAAACAGAGTGAGCAATAGAAAGCCTTGCAAGCAAGGGTTAGAAACGCAGCCTCGCGTGTTGGAAGTGCTCGTAAACAGCGGGGCTACCCATTTTGGTTCAGCATGACAAGGGCGTATCTGTCAAGTGAGATTCACTTTTCAGAATCTTTTGAGGGACATACTGCTTAGTGTTCAAGTGAGACAAACCCAATTTAGCATACCCTGTTCACTTTCTACCTGGCATGCGCGCACCTTCCTCTCCAACCGGGATGCATGTTTTACGGGTGACCTGGGGCTGCTCCTCGCGCGTTGACCTTTGCCACCGACCGTTACATGACCTCTCCACCAGAATGGGTACGGTTTGCGGGTGCCTGTTCTGCCCTCAGCTCTGGTACAGTAATCCTCCGTCCAGCCGGGGTCTTCGGAAATAATTGCGGATTCCCCGTGTGCGGACACAGACGAAGTATTCGAGAGACTGCTCCCGTGTATCGTGGTGACAACCGAGTTCTCTAGACAAGGGCCGTGTACAGAGACGATGCTAGAGGAGACAGTTGACTGGGCATCTGTCGACCAGAACTTTTCGGTTTTAACCAAGAAGCAGCGACAATGGATACCTCGAGATAATTCCTGTCACGCGGCCGCGAGCGCACCTTATCGCGTAACGGACGAGTGACGGCTCATTTCACATGACGCTGTTTTTTTTTTTTTTTGCGCGCGCTCAACTACAGAGCTCACGAGTTGTCGGGGCCGTATCAAAAAACAGATCAAAAGTGGTCACGGAAGTGCAAAACGACGTGTTCTACTGTTACAACCTGACGAGCCCCTTGCGAAACAAGTCGCCCATCAGACTGTAAGCAATCAGCCTATGCGTGCACGGCAGATGGTAGGAAAACTCTTGCCGGAAAGGAACATTACTGACGCAGTCGCTTCCGACAACGCGCCTTGCACAGTTGCGCCCCCAGGCCAACTACAGTGCGAGCCTTGAGACGCCTCACGCCTCCTCTCTTTTTCATGTCAGCAGCCCTGCGCAACATGGCGTTCGAAGTGAACCAGAATCCAGAAAAACTAGTAACCACCGGGCTGGGAGCGTAGCTTGGTTTGTGTCTAGAATTAAAAAAAGTTAAATATTGAAAATATAGAACCAAATGATAGCGCCTACTATAACATGACTAAAATGTAAACCAACAGTCCTCAACTGCTACTTGGATCGTGTGTTTCATCGTCGTAACCCGAACCCGGCGATGTGATACGGATTCTGGTACAGAGGACGGGGAAGGCGGTTACGACAGGAGAGGCCGTGCACGACAACCACTGACACGGCGCTGCTCAACTTTCCGACTGCATGTGCGCATGGAAAACGGAATGCCATCTTCCAGTGTGGAGCTCTCACGTTTTCCGAAAACTCCCCCCCCTCCCTGGCTGTACTGCATCTCCCAATGCCCACACAATGGAGTTAAGGCGCGAAACACGACACCTTGATTAGAGCCTGTACACCACTCTCAGCACGGCAGTGAATTCTTATCCCAGAGAGCCGAGTTCTGAATTGTTTTGGATTTCTTCCCTCTCTTGACTGCGAGCTCCCGGAAAATCCTTCGCTTTGAATTTGCTTGAACTTCCTCCACACTTCTTACTCCAAGTCTCCCGCTATCGAGAGTCCCCCTCTGGGAATTCTCCTCACCCTCCACGCCAATCCCTCCGTAATCGAGAAATTCTCCGTCAAACCCACGCCAACCCCGTCCGTCTGGAGACTGGTTGGGCATCGAGAGTCCTCTAGAAACCAAAGCCCAAAATATGAACGGGCGCCTGGCTGGCACACCCCAGGCTCCCGGCCTCCAGTACCGTCGCACAGAGGATAGAGTAAACAGTTCACCTTGAAATGTATACGAGACTGGTACTCCATGATGTTTGCAAAACTTCACAACACGACGACGTCAATACGTGTTCGCATTCTTAGCCGCGTGGTTCCAGCGGGTGGATACCACCACGGAAAATCAACGTGCAAACCACCATTACTAGCTTTGAGAAACTTAGTAGCTGTTTCTGGAAAGTTGTGACGAAGGCAAAACTCCTCCGTGATGTCGCGCCGACCAGGCTGTCTCTTTCTGCAAAGAGAGGTACCCCAGACCCTAAGGAAGCCATCGAGTGGCTAAAAACCAGTCCAGAGCCTTGGACAAGAATCAAAAATGTGACAAAAAAAGAAAGAAGGTTCCTAGATTACTCAAAGGGTAGCAGCAAATCTGTGATATCCATCCATGCATCTGTTTCTGCAAGGCCTGAAAAAGAAACGAAAGCGACACCACAGAGCAAAGCTCAGAACATACACATGATCACTTCCTTTGCAAAATACGTCGTTCGCATCATAGACACAGAAGTGCCATATCCGCCTCCCAGCTCTACGTGACGAAAACGGCCAAACGTCGCTGTGCTAAAGGCCCTCCAGCCGTGTCTTCGAGATGGAGTACTACAGTGCTGCATCCTGTTTCGACACACTCACGAAGAAACTGCACTGCTTGGTCGTTTACGATTAAAGAAGACGGATTACTCGGACGTAAAAACGAATACATGGTCATAGCCCACCACGGCAGTGGATCAAAAATGCGAACCCAGGGACCGCAACCGAAAGCAGGAGAAGCACTGGACAGCTCCATAACACCGGTTTATACAGTGCGGATAACTAACCGACGGGGGGCGGTACAGTAAAGTTCCCCGGTGCAAAATACGTCCAGTTTTGTATTTACAAGATACTTCCTCCCGTCCACTCCAATCCTCCTATCTTTCCTAGTCAGGTCTTCGCTTCAGAGACATCCAAAGGCATGAAAGGGAAATCTCACACACACCAGATTGCTAGTCCATGCAAAAAAAAAGATGTCGGTTCATTCAAGCTATGATACAGGGAGAGCGTGTCTATCTCGAAGTTGGTACTACTACTATAGAACTTGCAAGACGTAAGTTGAACCCACATAGAAATTGATGACTCTCCTTGGGACTTCTTGAGACGCAGCAAACTCAATGGAAGATATACCACCTCCAGGTGTAAATCGCTGGGCTGATGTCACATACATGCACAGGGTACGGACGCATACGGCGCATGCACCTGAAAAGAAAAGTAGTCGCGTACCTCTGTTGATAACTTTGAAAAGAGCAGGGTTTTCGATAGCAGCGCTCACACGTTCTTTGTCCTTGAGCTGTTTGTTGATTGTTTTGAAGGAGATATGTTTTCCTTCAATAATTCGGACTTCTGCTTTCATCCACAGAGGGACTGAACGCATCAACTTGGCGAGTACCAGCAAGCCAATAAGAGTTGCCTACAAAGGAGAATCGAAGACAAAAGAATTGTGAGATACCGAAACGATCGATGTTCTTCAGAATGACGGAGTCTCCCTGATATCCTGTACAGACCCCGGAATCAGGCATATACCGGAAAGAGTGTATATACTTGATATACGGCGCCTACCAGAAGAACGGCCCGGTGCATGCCTGATCATCGTAACTTTTGGTCCTACGCAGCACACGCCCGAGCTTACAATGGACGACTAGATCTCCCGTCTCACAAAATCGCATAGCCTCATTACCACAATACAAGAAGGTGGAAACCACCAGGTAAGCAAGTACGCGTCCCTCTCAGGACTGACTCTCTCTCAAAAGAGTCTGCAGACGATACCTGTGCCCTACCACCCAGTGCTACACAAACATACAGATACCTACACGACTTGAACGATACATACCCTATCTCACGAGAATCTTGAACAGTTGATCTAAAGACTCAGCCATACTACCAGGTGGTGGCAGTTGAGGAGCTGCGATAGCCGCAATCATTTAGAGTACACGAACTGCATATAATCACGAGGCAGCAGTTGCTTGTAACTACCGTCCTTCTCTAATCGTCATATCGTCTTTCTCTTTATTACATGGGTCGTCGCCTTCTTTCTCATGCAATGCAATAAAGGGACATTGCAAAACGCGGAAGCATACGGAACATCTTCATGGACACGAGCGGTGTTAGGCAGCTCGTTCTTCATACTTGAAAACAGCTGCCAGCAAGCACAGGCAACAAGATGCTGACGGTGATATATACCTGAGAGCAATGAGGAATTGTCGGTTTAAAGGGAACATCTAAGAGCATATGTCTTCCCTTCCCTGCTCTATATGCGATCTCTGTGGCTGTGAGTTCTTCACTTTCATTCAGAGTTTTTGACATTTCCTTTACATCTGCTGAAATTCTCCCTTCCCTTCGAATGACTTGACGGTTGCACAATCCCCGGGATCGCCTTTCTATCTCGATCACCTCGTTCTGGATCCCAACTTCCTTCTTGATAATGTCAGTTTCTACGCTATCTTCTTCCTCCTCTTCTCCAGAAGACGAAGACAAGGTTTGAAGGAAATCCGAATCCATCGACGTAGCCGCCGTCGTACCATCCTCATCACCACTCTCTCCTCCCCGTTGCTTGTGTCGTACATCCGATGGAAGACCTTGCACCGGTTCAAGAGAAGAATGTGACTCTGAAGCATAGCCCTCCTGTCTCGAGGAAGACGAGAAAGATGTCTTGTTGTCTGTGGTATCCGCATCCGTGCCACAGCAGACTGTTGTAGTGACTTTTTCTCCTTCTCCAAGAGACGATGAGAATCCTGAGCAATCTGACGATCTCTTCGATTCACATGTATCGGAAGAATCTAAAGACAGAGACGCATGCTCTCTTCTCTTTCCAACTTCTTCTTCTTCTTGTTTTGCCACAATGCTTGGAGAAAACAAAGCCGGCACTACTTCACCTAGAGAAGATAACTGAATATGCTCTAAAGCAACAACATCTAGCTGCTCCAGAGAATATGGATGCTCGGGATCTTGAATGTGTCGTATATAACTGTAGAGCTCCTGGAGCGAAGAAAGAAAAGATAGACCACCGAAGCAGACACAACGGAAAACAAAGAGAACGCCCACACACATGCACGCAAAACCCCTGAGAAGTCTTTACTACGCATATCATCGCTCATGTCCCTCCCCGAATTCAAGTCGTCTTCGTTGTCCGTGCTCTTAAGAGGAAAACAGAAAAAAAACGTTTCGCTCATCTTCTAAGGTGGGCTCCCGTCGTGGGAGGAAAGGAGAAGGAAAGAAAAGAAAAGCGAAATTATAAAGAGGTCCCCCCAATTATCTCAGCAGACATGAAGCTTGCTCGTGGAGATTTCTGGTTCTCCACACTCTACTTCCACCTATATATGTACGTACATACTCCCGATGCCCACCTAGCATCGCAGTCAGCATGCGTAAGACACATACGTGCATACATCCATAGCTAGCTAGGTAGGTAGGTAAACAGATAGGAAGTCTACCCTTGTGTGAATGTGAGAGCATCCATCACGTGTATATAGAGGAAGCGTAGATACCCATGATATCATAGGGTGTACAACAAGAGACGTCAACAAGAAGAAAGAGTACGGTCATGGCAACTGACTTGATCTCTTCGTTTTACTTCCTACCATACAGAGATAAATCGTCCTTCTTAGTCCTCCTTCTCACCCTTCCCCTCTCCCTTTTGTCTATCTCCCGTCCCTTCGACAAGATCTCCTGGATCACAACTAGGGATTAGGCAAAAACAAGAGAGGCACTGATCAGTGAAAAGACTTTCTTTTCTCGCTCTGGCAGAAGCTAGCGCTTACCTCAGCACTGATAGGGTCCTCGAAAGAAATTTTTTCTCTGAGATCTGTCTTCCTCCTCCGTCGTTCAAGACAAAAAGCACGACGTACATCTTGAAGACCCCTTCTACTGCTGCCACCCATCTTTTCCCTCTCTTTGACAGCGTCTCCTTCGACGTAGCTTTTGTCCTCCTTCCAATCCTCTGTCACCCTTTGCACCTCGACGTCTTCTTCACACTGATACAACTGATTACTGACAGCTCCCCTCCCCTCTATGTGCCTGTTCTTGTCATCTTGAAGATGAGAAGAAGCTGTACATACACCTCGTCGCTGGACACCTCTCATCATCCTTCGCCTTCGTACGTCTCCCCACTCCTCCATATAACACTCAACTTGCATTTGTTTTCTTAGAAGCTCCAAAAAGTCCTCCCCTTGTTGTTTCAAGTCCTGTCGTCTTCTGCCTAGAGACCCTCTTCCTGCCATTGCCGCAGAGATCGTTGCTGACAAGCTTTTCGTGGCAGGAGGAGGACGAAACGAAGACATGCGCCTCTGGTATACAGTTACTGAGTTTGAAGGCAGGCCTCTCCTGACTTCTTCCTCCTTTCCACTTTCCCTTCCATTCTCACCGTTGCCCCCATCCTGCGCCCGTCTCTTCGTTCTTTCTTCCTCTTCTCGAAAAAGAGGAAAGTAAAAGATATCTGGCCGAGTATAAGAAACTCCCCGAGTGTTGCTGTCCTTCGAAAAAATGACGGACAAGAGATCTCCATCACCATCGTCATAGTCATACATTCGTCCTCCTTCTCCTCCCCCTTCATCATCTTCTCCTTCCGTCGCCTCTCCCGAATACTCGAAGACTGTAGGGTTAGGATTCTCCATTTGTCCTGCTCTCCCCTTCCTTTCTTTGTGGTGGTTCTTTGAGACAGTGATGAATGGAGAAAAAGAAAAGGGAAAAGTCGTCTAGACACACCGACAAGAGAACGCAGTACACTTGATTTCCTCTCGGTTCCTCAACAGAAGACTGCCTCAGCAGGAACAAAAACTCCGCTCTTGGGCTAGCGCGACAACGAGGCTCACAAGCGAAGAGGAGCTGAGAGAAATTCACAATGCTCTAATGAGCCCCCCCCGCCCCATGGCATGGTCTACCTAGTGTAAACACACCACCTGAAATGTCTCCAGGCACGTCTCTATTGAAATGTATGTACGCAGATCCAGTATATACAAGGGCCCAGCTACATATATATGCATATATGTGGATATATCTACGTGTGTATGTTACAAGGCATTCAAAATCGAACACAAACTCGATTTGAAAGGGAAAGACGAGTCCTCGTCAACAGCAAGAAAAGAGAAAAAAAAGAAGCAGAAACTTCCTATCGTCTCCCTCCAAAGAGATTAGAACGGCATTTTCTTCTTCTAGAGCTAAAAAGGCCGCACCAAAATCAGCTGAATGCCTTGTCTTTCTTCTGAAGAGCAACACGCTTCTTTGTGCTGTACAGAAACTTGATATGCTCACCACAATAATTCCGTCTTCCCTAGTTCCCTTGTCTCTCTTGGTTGTTCTTGTCTGCAGCACTCTGACCACTTCTCGAGTGAATGTACACCCGACAGGTCGGAGACGCCTGTCGGTCTGCTTTCAGAAAGACGAAACGGATCGGTCGCCCTCGGCTCCTTCGTACTTACTTCCACCTTGACCCCCGGCTGCTAAGACAAAGAAGGGTTTCTCTTTCTTTTGTACGAAGGAGATCAAAGAAAAACAAGACCTGGATTCTCTTTGACGCAGTCTAATCTTCGAGCTAGGGGCGAAACTCGTCCTTATGTACTCTATCTATAAAATTGTCCCCCACCTATGTCACAAAGAGAAAGCTTTCCTTTCTTTGCATGGCCACACGGAAGCAAGGAGAAAAGACAGAAAGGTCTTCAACACGCGAAGGTTGTAAAATTACACAGTGCTGTGATACAAAATGACACACGGAAAGAAGGGGGGCCTGCTAAGAAAAAAGACCGTGGTAATGGGGAAGGCAGCTGAGGAAACATCTGAAGAAAAAAGAAGAGAGGGCTGATCCTTCCTACATTTTGGGAAGGAATGGATGACGTCAAAATTCTAGAAAGAAACGACTAAACAACAGAAATATAAAAGAGACGAGATGACTCGTCGCGCATGCAAGCACTCTAAATCAGTGGTGGCTCTGTGCTATCTCTTCTGTGTTGAGGAATTTCCCCAGCACGTGAAATCAAAGAAGGCTCTTCATGATATGAGACCAGGTAGGGGGTTGACAACCAAGTTCGTTTCCTGTACCCAGCCTCTCTTTGACTACACGAATATTACGGGTAATCCCCCTTCGAGCATTCAAACAAAGAGACCGCGACGACGAACATAGCTAAACCCTGATTATTGATACTGCTTTCCGCTCCAAGGTAAGTTGTTGTCAAACCGGAGAGAAGAGATACGTCACAGGCACTCAAAACAAAGCAGACGTCTTCGCGTGCAGGAGGCTTACGGCACTTCTGTAGGTATCTAATGCTTGTGGTGCTTCCGGGTTTACGGCTCAGTCGAGCTGCAGTAGAACCAGACTACAGATAGATAGATAGATAGATCGCACTAGATGAACGATGATAGGACAGTGTATCGTATATTTCACTTTTTACGCAGTATCTTTCTCTCTTCATATATACATCTACCTCTTGTAGCGGGGGTGCGCAGTGGTCCTGTATCTGGTCGATCGTCTCTCACGAGAACAACCGAGTGCGTCGGGCAAAAACTAGTTTGGTCACGACGACCAACAGGGGACTACGCTTTTGAGTCAGGAAACCGAACTTTTCACAGATAAAAATGAACTCGTTGCAAGTCTCTGGTCAACTTTTTGCCTATGTGACTGTCCCTCTCTAGCGGTACTTACGGCCAGCAGCGAGGTGTGGTGCAAAGAAAAGAAAGTTTTGAGCGGGACTTCACGTTCGGCAGAGACTTACTCCTGGAGCCGCATTGAGGTTTTCAAGCGCTTACGAGTAGCGGGGGGCGGTTAGCAATAGAAGGTGACCCGACAGAAGAACCCTCCTGCTCTCTTCCTTCTCTCTCGATCTGCCTCCTCACTATCTTCGACCCTATCACTCATTACTTAAACTGCCGCTATTACCGTTGTGCTCGATCTCGGCAACACCTACCGTTACAGCCTGGCAGTTCTACAAGGACTGTTAGAAGCATGCCCGCTGGCGTTTCCAGTATTGAAGTAGCCGGGCCCCGGAGAAAATGTAGAGGCAGACGAAAGGACAAAGTCAGGCGCGACACCAGCATTCTCAGTACCCTCGGAATCCGCGCTTCCTGCCGAGGCCCCGGAACGCTACCAGGCACGCGAAGAGACGAGGACGATACCCCTCTCTGTCTGGCAGGTGTGCGCGGCGCCGGAAGACACCTTGGGAAAAAAGAAGAAACTTACCATCCAAACCGGACTGACGCCTGCGCGCCCTGTTTCGGATTGAAAGCGCACAGAATTAGACCGTGAACTCCATAGACATGCCCTGTCGACGCGTGCCTGGCTCGTATGTCGCGGTGCACCAAGGAGCTTTCAACTGCCCGCCAGGGCTGTTACCGTGATCGACCAAAGAGGACAGTATGAGAGGAACCAGAGCCAGCACAGGGGGCGAAAGATATTCTCGGGTACTGTGAAAGAGTCCGTATGCTTTGAGACTCCAGAAGGGCATCGCGATGGAGTGAACGCCAGGGGTCCTGTAATCCACAGATAAAGGACTCGTGCACCCCCTTAGCTACTGTAGCTATGGTCAGTGTCTGGCCAAAAGAAAAGCACGCAGTTCTACATTCGTGATATATCTTTTACCCTTACACGGCCCATGACGTGGATGTTCTGTCGCCATGGGCGTCCTACCCCCGCGGCCTAGGACTGAAGCCGACTGGGTTGACCTACCAAAGTGCCTCGCTCCCAGGAGCACTTTCTCTCGGATACTCGGTCATTACCGGTGGCCTAGTCACCGAGGATATGCAGAACCAGAGGCCTATCCTACCGCTGTATGCGCCCTTTATTTCGAAACAATCAGTACTTCTCGGATACCTGTCGAACAGTCTTCAAGCTTGTTCAATCAGCGCGTGTTTCTTAGCTCATAGTGACGTCATGTGCAGCTGAGTTGCAGACTTCATTCGGGGGGGGGGTAACCGGTCCAAGAGGGTGAAACCGCTTGGGCCACCCTTGGTAAGGGTTACGCCGGCTGTGGCATGCCTACTCCGTACTTTCGGCATTCTGTGAATAGGTCGTATTCTCATGAAAAGTGACTAAGTCGGATCGGCTTCAGGAAGCACCTGTGTGTACCAAGAAGATTGCAGGGCTTATTAAGACGGACACAGCGGCTTTTTGCGTCCTTTGCGTATCTTTCTATTCCAGCCAATTTGATTCACATTGATTTCGGGTTTCTTTGCGCTGCCTTACTGCCATCCTTCTCAGTCTCGTTCACTCACTCGGGAGCGCCAGAACACAAAAAACCACACGCATCCGCAGGAAAAGAAGTCGGAGAAGTGGACGCGGATGTGTTTCACTGTATTTGTTACAGAGAGCCTTACCCATGCACAGGACACCACCACACTTACTACACTAATAAAGTTCCAAAGTCCCGTGTCGTTTGCTTCGCAGGGTTGTCATTGCTTCGGAATGAGAACGATCAACGAGGCTGAAGTTTGCGACAGGTCAAGTGCGAGCCTCACAGTAACTACCTGATAGTATAGTTTTGTCTATGGTACGCGAACATTCGTACGCAAGTATGCGCGTATATGTGCAGGTTCCTGAGTACTCACACAGGTAAAGGATGGACACACGCATGTATAAGCTGTACGGCCTGACACTAACAATTTCATAGTAAGTATACATCTCATCACGAAGCCCACCGTAGACATGCAAATCTACATTGAGTACTAAATGACTCCGGTTCCCTCAAATACATAAAAGGCAGACGTATGTTTGATCCACGTACACACACACCCCCAGATACAGGGTAGTGACGATAATGACTCCGGTTCCCTCAAATACGAACAGACCCGATATGGAGCCTACCATATGGAACGATGTGTTCTTTGCAGAAGAACCCCATTCGAATTCGCACACTTGTTGAAACAGGGAATACAAATAATTTCTCGGAACGTCATCTTTGATCGCTCCGGAACGAAGAGCTCAGAAGGATTCCTCCCCTTGGCTTTTCTTGCTCACACAGACACGCAGATCAAGAAATCACATCAATCAGATACCCATACAAAAAGAAAACTTTCGGGCCGCACACGAGATTGCAGCCAAGCCTTCCTAACGGTGTGAGATTATGGAAAGTGAGAGTAAAGCGACACCTATAGCCCTTCCCAAGACGGGAATCCGGCACTGTCGCAGTTGAAGTCGCACACTGTGATTCGTCCCCCCTTCTACAGCCTCACCACCCCAGCATATCGTGCGCCTCACCTGATTCGTGCCCAACCGAGTGCCCGTGGAACTGATCGGTACGGAACTTTGCCGCCGCTGTTCTGCCAAGTCCTGCCATGCTGGTAGGGCGTGATCCGCCACAAGTGGGAACATCCTAGCACAACGCCTGAAAACTATCTTCAGGTCGCCTTTTCTGCCAGCTTTGGAGGGCCCCGCCATGGTGATTTGCTAGCCACTCAAGAAGGAAAGATGTCTCGTCATGCGTGCCAGTCGACCCGAGACTACCAAAGCCTGTCCTTCCTCCACTTTGTACACACGTCAGCGAGGACCTTGTCCGCCGGATTGGCTTTGCTTTTTCCCTGTGTTACGTCCGTTCTCCGTGCTGACTTGATTCGCGCTTACGTGCACTGATAGTATGCTGACTTGCTGCGCGCTTACGCTCACTGACTAGTGTGTTGATTCCCGCTGCGATCAGAACCAATGTGCCAACTCCGAGAAGTACCAATCCTGGTATAACGAATCGACTGTCGAAAGTGTCGGTCTCCGAAACGGCTATCTCCCTGGCGACACAAGCCGCGCCCGACAGGATAGCTGAGACTACAAGGCCGAGAATAAGGAAGCTTGCAAGGTTGGACCACCACAGGCGCCGTGCTCGATCCAGAAACTGGATAGCCTGTGGTCTCGTTGTCCCCGTTGGAACTGGAGTCGTAGGCATTACTACCCTGTATAGTGAAGCCGCAGACTCTTCCTCATCCTCCCCTGTCACAACGGTCACATAGAGTAGCTCCTGTGCTGGACGCTTCGCCGTCACAGGAATTACCTTCTCCTGTGACGGTGCTGCAGCAGACTCCACCTCTTGCCGTGGTGGACGAAGTCCAGCTTCATACACACGAACACTGTCAAGGCACCACGGGTCCGTCATGGGGTTGTTAGGAACCTGCGTGCGGAATCCCAGCGAGCTGGGTTCCGGTGAAGAATCCTGAGATTCGCCGCCATCAGCTGCAACAAGAGGGATGAGTTCTCCAGTGGGTCTCTTTGCAAGCTTGCGGGATGTGACTCCGGAAAAGACTTCCCGAGGACCTGCATGGCGCGACCTCAGCGAGTTGAAGCACGTAATAAGCCGGGCCGTCAATAGTGAGACTAGCAACAGACCCACAGCAGCCGCAGCCTTGAGGACTGTTGGCAGATTGCTTGACAGGCGGCGCCTGTAGTTTTGGCTTCTTTTCCGACTTGCTGCCGCTCTGGTACGAGAAGTGATCTCCCCTTCCACGGTAGCTCCCCGCTCTCTGGCCACACTGACCTTGCCGAGTGATATTCCGGAGCGTGGCATCGGTCTCCCTTCTTGTTCCACTCCACTCTGGCTAGCCTTTTCGGGGTCATGCATCGTTGCACGGTCTTAGTTTGCATTGAAGAAAGAGATGAAACCTAGAATGTCCCACCTTCTTTTTGCGCGCAGGTGCGCTTCGGAAGGTGGGACATTCTAGGTTTC
>NW_027155526.1:11656-11796 GCF_002600585.1 Cystoisospora suis | reverse complement strand
CTAACTACTCTAAGTATTATTGCTCTAATATTATGCGTGTTACCTATTATTTTCGTACTGGTGTAGTGTTGTGTTCGTGAAATTACTATTGTGCTTAGTTTTGATTCGTGCTACCTATCTACCTAAGGTGTGAACTCACT
>NW_027155526.1:11225-11367 GCF_002600585.1 Cystoisospora suis | reverse complement strand
ATCCGATCTTCTCGTTCCGGCGCTCCCTGAGCGGGCGGCGCGAAACGATGCACGCCTCGTGGTCCCCTCTATCTAAGGCCTTGACGTACGCCTATGTGACCGTTTCCAGCGCTTTCTCACCTCCCTAACTCCGGGGGCGCGC